>NW_028270189.1:26087989-26092989 GCF_037043375.1 Chiloscyllium plagiosum | reverse complement strand
TGTGTCCCTCCCTCGCTGTGTGTGTGTGGGTGTGTGTGTGTCCCTCCCTCGCTGTGTGTGTGTGTGTGTGACCCTCCCTCGATCTGTGTGTGTGTGACCCTCCCTCGCTGTGTGTGTGTGTGTGTGTGTGTGTCCCTCCCTCGCTCTGTGTGTGTGTGTGTGTGTCCCTCCCTCGCTCTGTGTGTGTGTGTGTCCCTCCCTCGGTTTGTGTGTGTGTGTGTGTTTGTGTGTCCCTCCCTCACTTTGTGTGTGTGTGTGTGTCCCTCCCTCGCTTTGTGTGTGTGTGTGTGTCCCTCCCTCGCTTTGTGTGTGTGTGTGTATGTGTCCCGCCCTCGCTTTGTGTGTGTGTGTGTGTGCCCCTCCCTCGCTTTGTGTGTGTGTGTGTCCCTCCCTCGCTTTGTGTGTGTGTGTGTGTGTGTCCCTCCCTCGCTTTGTGTGTGTGTGTGTCCCTCCCTCGCCTTGTGTGTGTGTATGTCCCTCCCTCGCTGTGTGTGTGTGTGTGTGTGTGTGTATGTGTGTCCCTCCCTCGCTCTGTGTGTGTGTGTGTGTGTGTGTGTCCCTCCCTCGCTCTGTGTGTGTGTGTTTGTGTGTCCCTCCCTCGCTCTGTGTGTTTGTGTGTGTGTGTCCCTCCCTCGGTCTGTGTGTGTGTGTCCCTCCCTCGCTTTGTGTGTGTGTGTCCCTCTCTCGCTTTGTGTGTGCGTGTGTGTGTGTGTGTGCGCGTCCCTCCCTAGCTCTGTGTGTGTGTGTGTGTGTGTGTCCCTCCCTCGCTCTGTGTGTGTGTGTGTGTGTGTGTGTATGTGTCCCTCCCTCGCTCTGTGTGTGTGTGTGTGTATGTGTCCCTCCCTCGCTGTGTGTGTGTGTATATGTGTCCCTCCCTCGCTCTGTGTGTGTGTGTCCCTCCCTCGCTCTGTGTGTGTGTGTGTGTCCCTCCCTCGCTCTGTGTGTGTGTGTGTGTTCCTCCCTCGCTTTGTGTGTGTGTGTCCCTCCCTCGCTTTGTGTGTGTGTGTGTGTGTGTGTGTGTGTGTGTATCCCTCCCTCGCTCTGTGTGTGTGTGTGTCCCTCCCTCGCTTTGTGTGTGTGTGTGTGTGTGTGTCCCTCCCTAGCTCTGTGTGTGTGTGTGTGTCCCACCCTCGTTCTGTGTGTGTGTGTGTGTGTGTGTGTGTGTATCCCTCCCTCGCTCTGTGTGTGTGTATGTATCCCTCCCTCGCTCTGTGTGTGTGTGTGTCCCTCCCTCGCTCTGTGTGTGTGTGTGTCCCTCCTTCGCTGTGTGTGTGTGTGTGTCCCTCCCTCGCTCTGTGTGTGTGTGTGTGACCCTCCCTCGCTCTGTGTGTGTGTGTGTGTGTGTGTGTGTCTGTGTGTGTCCCTCCCTCGCTCTGTGGTGTGTGTGTGTGTGTGACCCTCCCTCGCTGTGTGTTTGTGTGTGTGTATGTGTGTGACCCTCCCACGCTCTGTGTTTGTGTGTGTGTGTGTGTCCCTCCCTCGATCTTTGGTGTGTGTGTGACCCTCCCTCGCTCTGTGTGTGTGTGTGTGACCCTCCCTCGCTCTGTGTGTGTGTGACCCTCCCTCGCTCTGTGTGTGTGTGACCCTCCCTCGCTCTGTGTGAGTGTGTGTGACCCCCCCTCGCTGTGTGTGTGTGTGTGTGAACCTCCCTCGCTGTGTGTTTGTGTGTGTGTGTGTGTGTGTCCCTGCCTCGCTCTGTGTGTGTGTGTGTCCCTCCCTCGCTTTGTGTGTGTGTGTGTGTGTCCCTCCCTCGCTCTGTGTGTGTGTTTGTCCCTCCCTCGCTTTGTGTGTGTGTGTGTGTGTGTGTGTGTCCCTCCCTCGCTCTGTGTGTGTGTGTGTGTCCCTCCCTCGCTCTGTGTGTGTGTGTGTGTCCCTCCCTCGCTGTGTGTGTGTGTGTCCCTCCCTCGCTGTGTGTCTGTGTGTGTGTGTGTGTGTCCCTCCCTCGCTCTGTGTGTGTGTGACCCTCCCTCGCTCTGTGTGTGTGTGTGACCCTCCCTCGCTGTGTGTGTGTGTGTCCCTCCCTCGCTGTGTGTCTGTGTGTGTGTGTGTGTCCCTCCCTCGCTGTGTGTGTGTGTGTGTCCCTCCCTCGCTCTGTGTGTGTGTGTGTCCCTCCCTCGCTCTGTGAGTGTGTGTGTGTGTGTGTCCCTCCCTCGCTCTGTGTGTGTGTGTGTGTGTATGACCCTCCCTCACTCTGTGTGTGTGTGTGTGTGTGTGTGTGACCCTCCCTCACTCTGTGTGTGTGTGACCCTCCCTCGCTCTGTGTGTTTGTGACCCTCCCTCGCTCTGTGTGTGTGTGTGTGTGAGTGTGTGACCCTCCCTCGCTCTGTGTGTGTGTGACCCTCCCTCGCTCTGTGTGTGTGTGTGTGACCCTCCCTCGTTGTGTGTGTGTGTGTCCCTCCCTCGCTGTGTGTGTGTGGGTGTGTGTGTGTCCCTCCCTCGCTGTGTGTGTGACCCTCCCTCGCTCTGTGTGTTTGTGACCCTCCCTCGCTGTGTGTGTGTGTGTGTGTGTGTCCCTCCCTCGCTCTGTGTGTGTGTGTGTGTGTCCCTCCCTCGCTCTGTGTGTGTGTGTCCCTCCCTCGCTGTGTGTCTGTGTGTGTGTGTGTGTCCCTCCCTCGCTGTGTGTGTGTGTGTGTGTGTCCCTCCCTCGCTCTGTGTGTGTGTGTCCCTCCCTCGCTCTGTGAGTGTGTGTGTGTGTGTGTCCCTCCCTCGCTCTGTGTGTGTGTGTGTGTGTGTATGACCCTCCCTCACTCTGTGTGTGTGTGTGTGTGTGTGTGTGTGTGACCCTCCCTCACTCTGTGTGTGTGTGACCCTCCCTCGCTCTGTGTGTGTGTGACCCTCCCTCGCTCTGTGTGTGTGTGTGTGACCCTCCCTCGTTGTGTGTGTGTGTGTCCCTCCCTCGCTGTGTGTGTGTGGGTGTGTGTGTGTCCCTCCCTCGCTGTGTGTGTGTGTGTGTGACCCTCCCTCGATCTGTGTGTGTGTGACCCTCCCTCGCTGTGTGTGTGTGTGTGTCCCTCCCTCGCTCTGTGTGTGTGTGTGTGTGTCCCTCCCTCGCTCTGTGTGTGTGTGTGTCCCTCCCTCGGTTTGTGTGTGTGTGTGTGTGTTTGTGTGTCCCTCCCTCACTTTGTGTGTGTGTGTGTGTCCCTCCCTCGCTTTGTGTGTGTGTGTGTGTCCCTCCCTCGCTTTGTGTGTGTGTGTGTATGTGTCCCGCCCTCGCTTTGTGTGTGTGTGTGTGTGCCCCTCCCTCGCTTTGTGTGTGTGTGTGTCCCTCCCTCGCTTTGTGTGTGTGTGTGTGTGTGTGTCCCTCCCTCGCTTTGTGTGTGTGTGTGTCCCTCCCTCGCCTTGTGTGTGTGTATGTCCCTCCCTCGCTGTGTGTGTGTGTGTGTGTGTGTGTGTATGTGTGTCCCTCCCTCGCTCTGTGTGTGTGTGTCCCTCCCTCGCTCTGTGTGTGTGTGTGTGTGTGTTCCTCCCTCGCTCTGTGTGTGTGTGTGTTTGTGTGTCCCTCCCTCGCTCTGTGTGTTTGTGTGTGTGTGTCCCTCCCTCGCTCTGTGTGTGTGTGTCCCTCCCTCGCTTTGTGTGTGTGTGTCCCTCTCTCGCTTTGTGTGTGTGTGTGTGTGTGTGTGCGTCCCTCCCTAGCTCTGTGTGTGTGTGTGTGTGTGTGTCCCTCCCTCGCTCTGTGTGTGTGTGTGTGTGTGTGTATGTGTCCCTCCCTCGCTCTGTGTGTGTGTGTGTGTATGTGTCCCTCCCTCGCTGTGTGTGTGTGTATATGTGTCCCTCCCTCGCTCTGTGTGTGTGTGTCCCTCCCTCGCTCTGTGTGTGTGTGTGTGTCCCTCCCTCGCTCTGTGTGTGTGTGTGTGTTCCTCCCTCGCTTTGTGTGTGTGTGTCCCTCCCTCGCTTTGTGTGTGTGTGTGTGTGTGTGTGTGTGTGTGTATCCCTCCCTCGCTCTGTGTGTGTGTGTGTCCCTCCCTCGCTTTGTGTGTGTGTGTGTGTGTGTGTGTGTGTCCCTCCCTCGCTCTGTGTGTGTGTGTGTGTCCCACCCTCGTTCTGTGTGTGTGTGTGTGTGTGTGTGTGTGTATCCCTCCCTCGCTCTGTGTGTGTGTATGTATCCCTCCCTCGCTCTGTGTGTGTGTGTGTCCCTTCCTCGCTCTGTGTGTGTGTGTGTCCCTCCTTCGCTGTGTGTGTGTGTGTGTCCCTCCCTCGCTCTGTGTGTGTGTGTGTGACCCTCCCTCGCTCTGTGTGTGTGTGTGTGTGTGTCTGTGTGTGTCCCTCCCTCGCTCTGTGGTGTGTGTGTGTGTGTGACCCTCCCTCGCTGTGTGTTTGTGTGTGTGTATGTGTGTGACCCTCCCACGCTCTGTGTTTGTGTGTGTGTGTGTGTCCCTCCCTCGATCTTTGGTGTGTGTGTGACCCTCCCTCGCTCTGTGTGTGTGTGTGTGACCCTCCCTCGCTCTGTGTGTGTGTGACCCTCCCTCGCTCTGTGTGTGTGTGACCCTCCCTCGCTCTGTGTGAGTGTGTGTGACCCCCCCTCGCTGTGTGTGTGTGTGTGTGTGAACCTCCCTCGCTGTGTGTTTGTGGGTGTGTGTGTGTGTGTCCCTGCCTCGCTCTGTGTGTGTGTGTGTCCCTCCCTCGCTTTGTGTGTGTGTGTGTGTGTCCCTCCCTCGCTCTGTGTGTGTGTGTGTCCCTCCCTCGCTCTGTGTGTGTGTTTGTCCCTCCCTCGCTTTGTGTGTGTGTGTGTGTGTGTGTGTGTCCCTCCCTCGCTCTGTGTGTGTGTGTGTGTCCCTCCCTCGCTCTGTGTGTGTGTGTGTGTGTCCCTCCCTCGCTGTGTGTGTGTGTGTCCCTCCCTCGCTGTGTGTCTGTGTGTGTGTGTGTGTGTCCCTCCCTCGCTCTGTGTGTGTGTGACCCTCCCTCGCTCTGTGTGTGTGTGTGACCCTCCCTCGCTGTGTGTGTGTGTGTCCCTCCCTCGCTGTGTGTCTGTGTGTGTGTGTGTGTCCCTCCCTCGCTGTGTG
>NW_028270189.1:26072989-26082989 GCF_037043375.1 Chiloscyllium plagiosum | reverse complement strand
CTCTGTGTGTGTGTGTGTGTGTGTGTGTGTGTGAGACCCTCCCTCACTCTGTGTGTGTGTGACCCTCCCTCGCTCTGTGTGTGTGTGACCCTCCCTCGCTCTGTGTGTGTGTGTGTGTGAGTGTGTGACCCTCCCTCGCTCTGTGTGTGTGTGACCCTCCCTCGCTCTGTGTGTGTGTGTGTGACCCTCCCTCGTTGTGTGTGTGTGTGTCCCTCCCTCGCTGTGTGTGTGTGGGTGTGTGGGTGTCCCTCCCTCGCTGTGTGTGTGTGTGTGTGACCCTCCCTCGCTGTGTGTGTGTGTGTGTGTGTCCGTCCCTCGCTCTGTGTGTGTGTGTGTGTGTCCCTCCCTCGCTCTGTGTGTGTGTGTGTCCCTCCCTCGGTTTGTGTGTGTGTGTGTGTTTGTGTGTCCCTCCCTCGCTTTGTGTGTGTGTGTGTGTCCCTCCCTCGCTTTGTGTGTGTGTGTGTGTCCCTCCCTCGCTTTGTGTGTGTGTGTGTTTGTGTCCCGCCCTCGCTTTGTGTGTGTGTGTGTGTGTCCCTCCGTCGCTTTGTGTGTGTGTGTGTCCCTCCCTCGCTTTGTGTGTGTGTGTGTCCCTCCCTCGCTTTGTGTGTGTGTGTGTCCCTCCCTCGCCTTGTGTGTGTGTATGTCCCTCCCTCGCTGTGTGTGTGTGTGTGTGTGTGTGTATGTGTGTCCCTCCCTCGCTCTGTGTGTGTGTGTGTGTGTGTGTGTCCCTCCCTCGCTCTGTGTGTGTGTGTGTGTGTTCCTCCCTCGCTCTGTGTGTGTGTGTGTTTGTGTGTCCCTCCCTCGCTCTGTGTGTTTGTGTGTGTGTGTCCCTCCCTCGCTCTGTGTGTGTGTGTGTCCCTCCCTCGCTTTGTGTGTGTGTGTCCCTCTCTCGCTTTGTGTGTGTGTGTGTGTGTGTGTGCGTCCCTCCCTAGCTCTGTGTGTGTGTGTGTCCCTCCCTCGCTCTGTGTGTGTGTGTGTGTGTATGTGTCCCTCCCTCGCTCTGTGTGTGTGTGTGTGTGTATGTGTCCCTCCCTCGCTGTGTGTGTGTGTATATGTGTCCCTCCCTCGCTCTGTGTGTGTGTGTCCCTCCCTCGCTCTGTGTGTGTGTGTGTGTCCCTCCCTCGCTCTGTGTGTGTGTGTGTGTTCCTCCCTCGCTCTGTGTGTGTCTTCCTCACCTCGCTCTGTGTGTGTGTTCCTCCCTCGCTCTGTGTGTGTGTTCCCCTCTCGCCCTGTGTGTGTGTTCCTCCCTCGCTCTGTGTGTGTGTGTCGCTCCCTCGCTCTGTGTGTGTGTTCCTCCCTAGCTCTGTGTGTGTGTCCCTCCCTCGCTCTGTGTGTGTGTGTCCCTCCCTCGCTCTGTCTGTGTGTGTGTCCCTCCCTCGCTCTGTGTGTGTGTGTGTGTGTCCCTCCCTCGCTCTGTGTGTGTGTGTGTGTCCCTCCCTCGCTCTCTGTGTGTGTGTCCCTCCCTCGCTTTGTGTGTGTGTGTGTGTCCCTCCCTCGCTCTGTGTGTGTGTGTGTGTGTGTGTGTGTATGTGTCCCTCCCTCGCTCTGTGTGTGTGTGTGTATGTGTCCCTCCCTCGCTGTGTGTGTGTGTATATGTGTCCCTCCCTCGCTGTGTGTGTGTGTGTCCCTCCCTCGCTGTGTGTGTGTGTCCCTCCCTCGCTGTGTGTGTGTGTCCCTCCCTCGCTGTGTGTGTGTGTGTCCCTCCCTCGCTTTGTGTGTGTGTGTGTGTGTCCCTCCCTCGCTTTGTGTGTGTGTGTGTCCCTCCCTCGCCTTGTGTGTGTGTATGTCCCTCCCTCGCTGTGTGTGTGTGTCCCTCCCTCGCTCTGTGTGTGTATGTGTGTGTTCCTCCCTCGCTCTGTCTGTGTGTGTGTTTGTGTGTCCCTCCCTCGCTCTGTGTGTGTGTGTGTGTGTGTCCCTCCCTCGCTCTGTGTGTGTCCCTCCCTCGCTTTGTGTGTGTGTGTCCCTCCCTCGCTTTGTGTGTGTGTGCGTCCCTCCCTAGCTCTGTGTGTGTGTGTGTGTGTGTCCCTCCCTCGCTCTGTGTGTGTGTATGTGTCCCTCCCTCGCTCTGTGTGTGTGTGTGTGTATGTGTCCCTCCCTCGCTGTGTGTGTGTGTATATGTGTCCCTCCCTCGCTCTGTGTGTGTGTGTCCCTCCCTCGCTCTGTGTGTGTGTGTGTGTGTGTGTGTCCCTCCCTCGCTCTGTGTGAGTGTGTGTGTTCCTCCCTCGCTCTGTGTGTGTCTTCCTCCCTCGCTCTGTGTGTGTGTTCCTCCCTCGCTCTGTGTGTGTGTGTCGCTCCCTCGCTCTGTGTGTGTGTCCCTCCCTAGCTCTGTGTGTGCGTCCCTCCCTCGCTCTGTGTGTGTGTGTCCCGCCCTCGCTCTGTGTGTGTGTGTCCCTCCCTCGCTCTGTGTGTGTGTGTGTGTGTCCCTCCCTCGCTCTGTGTGTGTGTGTGTGTGTGTGTGTCCCTCCCTCGCTCTGTGTGTGTGTGTGTGTGTGTGTGTGTGTGTGTCCCTCCCTCGCTGTGTGTGTGTGTGTCCCTCCCTCGCTGTGTGTGTGTGTCCCTCCCTCGCTGTGTGTGTGTGTCCCTCCCTCGCTGTGTGTGTGTGTGTCCCTCCCTCGGTGTGTGTGTGTGTCCCTCCCACGCTGTGTGTGTGTGTGTCCCTCCCTCGCTGTGTGTGTGTGTGTCCCTCCCTCGCTCTGTGTGTGTGTGTGTCCCTCCCTCGCTCTGTGTGTGTGTGTGTGTGTCCCTCCCTCGGTCTGTGTGTGTGTGTGTGTGTGTCCCTCCCTCGCTCTGTGTGTGTGTGTGTGTGTGTGTGTGTGTCCCTCCCTCGCTGTGTGTGTGTGTGTGTGTGTCTCGCTGTGTGTGTGTGTCCCTACCTCGCAGTGTGTGAGTGTTTCCCTCCCTCGCTCTGTGTGTGTGTGTGTGTGTGTCCCTCCCTCGCTCTGTGTGTGTGTGTGTGTCCCTCCCTCGCTCTGTGTGTGTGTGTATTCCTCCCTCGCTCCATGTGTGTGTGTGTGTGTATTCCTCCCTCGCTCTGTGTGTGTGTGTGTCCCTCCCTCGCTCTGTGTGTGTGTGTATTCCTCCCTCGCTCCATGTGTGTGTGTGTGTATTCCTCCCTCGCTCTGTGTGTGTGTGTGTCCCTCCCTCGCTGTGTGTGTGTGTGTGTGTCCCTCCCTCGCTCTGTGTGTGTGTGTGTGTGTGTTCCTCCCTCGCTCTGTGTGTGTGTTCCTCCCTCGCTCTGTGTGTGTGTTCCTCCCTCGCTCTGTGTGTGTGTGTGTGTGTGTGTGTGTGTGTCCCTCCCTCGCTCTGTGTGTGTGTGTGTGTGAGACCCTCCCTCGCTCTGTGAGTGTGTGTGTGTGTATGTGTCCCTCCCTCGCTCTGTGTGTGTGTGTGTGTGTATGTGTCCCTCCCTCGCTGTGTGTGTGTGTGTGTGTGTGTGTGTGTATGTGTCCCTCCCTCCCTCTGTGTGTGTATGTGTCCCTCCCTCCCTCTGTGTGTGTGTGTGTCCCTCCCTCGCTCTGTGTGTGTGTGTGTGTCCTTCCCTCGCTCTGTGCGTGTCCCTCCCTCGCTCTCTGTGTGTACCTCCCTCGCTCTGTGTGTGTGTGTGTTTGTGTGTGTGTGTGTGTGTGTCCCTCCCTCGCTGTGTGTGTGTGTGTGTGTTCCTCCCTCGCTCTGTGTGTGTGTGTGTGTGTCCCTCCCTCGCTCTGTGTGTGTGTGTGTGTGTGTGTGTGTGTCCCTCCCTCGCTCTGTGTGTGTGTGTGTGTGTGTGTGTGTGTGTGTCCCTCCCTCGCTGTGTGTGTGTGTGTCCCTCCCTCGCTGTGTGTGTGTGTCCCTCCCTCGCTGTGTGTGTGTGTCCCTCCCTCACTGTGTGTGTGTGTCCCTCCCTCGCTGTGTGTGTGTGTGTCCCTCCCTCGGTGTGTGTGTGTGTCCCTCCCACGCTGTGTGTGTGTGTGTCCCTCCCTCGCTGTGTGTGTGTGTGTCCCTCCCTCGCTCTGTGTGTGTGTGTGTGTCCCTCCCTCGGTCTGTGTGTGTGTGTGTGTGTGTCCCTCCCTCGCTCTGTGTGTGTGTGTGTGTGTGTGTGTGTGTCCCTCCCTCGCTGTGTGTGTGTGTGTGTGTGTCTCGCTGTGTGTGTGTGTCCCTACCTCGCAGTGTGTGAGTGTTTCCCTCCCTCGCTCTGTGTGTGTGTGTGTGTGTGTGTGTGTCCCTCCCTCGCTCTGTGTGTGTGTGTGTGTCCCTCCCTCGCTCTGTGTGTGTGTCTATGCCTCCCTCGCTCCATGTGTGTGTGTGTGTGTATTCCTCCCTCGCTCTGTGTGTGTGTGTGTCCCTCCCTCGCTCTGTGTGTGTGTGTATTCCTCCCTCGCTCCATGTGTGTGTGTGTGTATTCCTCCCTCGCACTGTGTGTGTGTGTGTCCCTCCCTCGCTGTGTGTGTGTGTGTGTCCCTCCCTCGCTCTGTGTGTGTGTGTGTGTGTGTTCCTCCCTCGCTCTGTGTGTGTGTTCCTCCCTCGCTCTGTGTGTGTGTTCCTCCCTCGCTCTGTGTGTGTGTGTGTGTGTGTGTGTGTCCCTCCCTCGCTCTGTGTGTGTGTGTGTGTGAGACCCTCCCTCGCTCTGTGAGTGTGTGTGTGTGTATGTGTCCCTCCCTCGCTCTGTGTGTGTGTGTGTGTGTGTGTATGTGTCCCTCCCTCGCTGTGTGTGTGTGTGTGTGTGTGTGTGTATGTGTCCCTCCCTCCCTCTGTGTGTGTATGTGTCCCTCCCTCCCTCTGTGTGTGTGTGTGTCCCTCCCTCGCTCTGTGTGTGTGTGTGTGTCCTTCCCTCGCTCTGTGCGTGTCCCTCCCTCGCTCTCTGTGTGTACCTCCCTCGCTCTGTGTGTGTGTGTGTTTGTGTGTGTGTGTGTGTGTCCCTCCCTCGCTGTGTGTGTGTGTGTGTGTGTGTTCCTCCCTCGCTCTGTGTGTGTATTCCTCCCTCGCTCTGTGTGTGTGTTCCTCCCTCGCTCTGTGTTTGTGTTCCTCCCTTGCTCTGTGTGAGTGTCCCTCCCTCGCTCCGTGTGTGTGTGTCCCTCCCTCGCTCTGTGTGTGTGTGTGTCCCTCCCTCGCTCTGTGTGTGTGTGTGTGTGTTCCTCCCTCGCTCTGTGTGTGTGTTCCTCCCTCGCTCTGTGTGTGTTCCTCCCTCGTTATTTGTGTGTGTCCCTCCCTCGCTCTGTGTGTGTGTCCCTCCCTCGCTGTATGTGTCCCTCCCTCGCTGTGTGTGTGTGTCCCTCCCTCGATGTGTTTGTGTGTGTGTGTGTCCCTCCCTCGCTGCGTGTGTGTGTGTACCTCCTTCGCTGTGTGTGTGTGTGTCCACCCTCGCTGTGTGTGTGTGTCCCTCCCTCGATGTGTGTGTGTGTGTCCCTCCCTCGCTCTGTGTGTGTGTGTGTGTGTGAGACCCTCCCTCGCTCTGTGTGTGTGTGTGTGTGTGTATGTGTCCCTCCCTCGCTGTGTGTGTGTATGTGTCCCTCCCTCGCTCTGTGTGTGTGTGTGTGTGTCCCTCCCTCGCTGTGTGTGTGTGTCCCTCCCTCGCTGTGTGTGTCTGTCACTCCCACGCTGTGTGTGTGTGTGTCCCTCCCTCGCTCTGTGTGTGTGTGTGTGTGTGTCCCTCCCTCGCTCTGTGTGTGTGTGTGTGTTCCTCCCTCGCTCTGTGTGTGTCTTCCTCCCTCGCTCTGTTGTGTGTTCCTCCCTCGCTCTGTGTGTGTGTTCCCCTCTCGCCCTGTGTGTCTGTTCCTCCCTCGCTCTGTGTGTGTGTTCCTCCCTCGCTCTGTGTGTGTATGTCGCTCCCTCGCTCTGTGTGTGTGTTCCTCCGTAGCTCTGTGTGTGTGTTCCTCCCTCGCTCTGTGTGTGTGTGTTCCTCCCTCGCTCTGTGTGTGTGTTCCTCCCTCGCTCTGTGTGTGTGTGTGTGTGTGTGTGTGTCCCTCCCTCGCTCTGTGTGTGTGTGTGTGAGACCCTCCCTCGCTCTGTGTGTGTGTGTGTGTGTGTATGTGTCCCTCCCTCGCTGTGTGTGTGTGTGTGTATGTGTCCCTCCCTCGCTCTGTGTGTGTGTGTGCCCCCCTCCCTCGCTCTGTGTGTGTGTGTGTGTGTGTCCTTCCCTCGCTCTGTGTGTGTCCCTCCCTCGCTCTGTGTGTGTACCTCCCTCGCTCTGTGTGTGTGTGTGTGTGTGTGTGTGTCCCTCCCTCGCTCTGTGTGTGTGTGTGTGTTCCTCCCTCGCTCTGTGTGTGTGTGTGTGTGTGTGTGTTCCTCCCTCGCTCTGTGTGTGTGTTCCTCCCTCGATCTGTGTGTGTTCCTCCCTCGTTATTTGTGTGTGTCCCTCCCTCGCTCTGTGTGTGTGTCCCTCCCTCGCTGTATGTGTCCCTCCCTCGCTGTGTGTGTGTGTCCCTCCCTCGATGTGTGTGTGTGTGTGTCCCTCCCTCGCTGTGTGTGTGTGTGTACCTCCCTCGCTGTGTGTGTGTGTGTCCTCCCTCGCTGTGTGTGTGTGTCCCTCCCTCGCTGTGTGTGTGTGTGTCCCTCCCTCGCTGTGTGTGTGAGTGTGTCCCTCCCTCGCTGTGTGTGTGTCCCTCCCTCGCTGTGTGTGTGTGTGTCCCTCCCTCGCTCTGTGTGAGTGTGTGTGTTCCTCCCTCGCTCTGTGTGTGTGTTCCTCCCTCGCTCTGTGTGTGTTTCCCTCCCTCGCTGTATGTGTCCCTCCCTCGCTGTGTGTGTGTCCCTCCCTCGCTGTGTGTGTGTGTGTGTGTGTCCCTCCCTCGCTGTGTGTGTGTGTGTGTGTGTGTGAGAGACCCTCCCTCGCTGTGTGTGTGTGTGTGTGTCCCTCCCTCGCTGTGTGTGTGTGTGTGTCCCTCCCTCGCTGTGTGTGTGTGTGTGTGTGTCCCTCCCTCGCTCTGTGTGTGTGTGTGTGTATCCCTCCCTCGCTCCGTGTGTGTGTGTGTGTCCCTTCCTCGCTCCGTGTGTGTGTGTGTCCCTCCCTCGCTCTGTGTGTGTGTGTGTCCCTCCCTCGCTGTGTGTGTGTGTGTCCCTCCCTCGCTGTGTGTGTGTGTGTGTCCCTCCCTCGCTCTGTGTGTGTGTTCCTCCCTCGCTCTGTGTGTGTTTCCCTCCCTCGCTGTATGTGTCCCTCCCTCGCTGTGTGTGTGTGTCCCAACCTCGCTGTGTGTGTGTGTGTGTGTCCCTCCCTCGCTGTGTGTGTGTGTGAGACCCTCCCTCGCTCTGTGTGTGTGTGTGTGTGACCCTCCCTCGCTGTGTGTGTGTGTGTGTGTGTCCCTCCCTCGCTGTGTGTGTGTGTGTGTCCCTCCCTCGCTGTGTGTGTGTGTGTGTGTGTGTCCCTCCCTCGCTCTGTGTGTGTGTGCGTGTGTGTATGTGTCCCTCCCTCGCTGTGTGTGTGTGTGTGTGTGTGTATGTGTCCCTCCCTCGCTCTGTGTGTGTGTGTGTCCCTCCCTCGCTCTGTGTGTGTGTGTGTGTGTGTCCTTCCCTCGCTCTGTGTGTGTCCCTCCCTCGCTCTCTGTGTGTACCTCCCTCGCTCTCTCTGTGTGTGTGTGTGTGTGTGTGTGTGTGTGTGTGTCCCTCCCTCGCTGTGTGTGTGTGTGTGTGTTCCTCCCTCGCTCTGTGTTTGTATTCCTCCCTCGCTCTGTGTGTGTGTTCCTCCCTCGCTCTGTGTTTGTATTCCTCCCTTGCTCTGTGTGAGTGTCCCTCCCTCGCTCCGTGTGTGTGTGTGTCCCTCCCTCGCTCTGTGTGTGTGTGTGTGTGTCCCTCCCTCGCTCTGTGTGTGTGTGTGTCCCTCCCTCGCTCTGTGTGTGTGTGTGTGTGTGTGTGTTCCTCCCTCGCTCTGTGTGTGTGTTCCTCCCTCGCTCTGTGTGTGTTCCTCCCTCGTTATTTGTGTGTGTCCCTCCCTCGCTCTGTGTGTGTGTCCCTCCCTCGCTGTATGTGTCCCTCCCTCGCTGTGTGTGTGTGTCCCTCCCTCGATGTGTGTGTGTGTGTCCCTGCCTCGCTGTGTGTGTGTGTGTACCTCCTTCGCTGTGTGTGTGTGTGTCCACCCTCGCTGTGTGTGTGTGTCCCTCCCTCGATGTGTGTGTGTGTGTCCCTCCCTCGCTCTGTGTGTGTGTGTGTGAGACCCTCCCTCGCTCTGTGTTTGTGTTCCTCCCTTGCTCTGTGTGTGTGTCCCTCCCTCGCTCTGTGTGTGTGTGTGTCCCTCCCTCGCTCCGTGTGTGTGCGTGTCCCTCCCTCGCTCCGTGTGTGTGTGTCCCTCCCTCGCTCTGTGTGTGTGTGTGTCCCTCCCTCGATCTGTGTGTGTGTGTCCCTCCCTCGCTCTGTGTGTGTGTGTGTCCCTCCCTCGCTCTGTGTGTGTGTGTGTGTGTGTGTGTTCCTCCCTCGCTCTGTGTGTGTGTTCCTCCCTCGCTCTGTGTGTGTTCCTCCCTCGTTATTTGTGTGTGTCCCTCCCTCGCTCTGTGTGTGTGTCCCTCCCTCGCTGTATGTGTCCCTCCCTCGATGTGTGTGTGTGTGTGTCCCTCCCTCGATGTGTGTGTGTGTGTGTCCCTCCCTCGCTGTGTGTGTGTGTGTACCTCCCTCGCTGTGTGTGTGTGTGTCCTCCCTCGCTGTGTGTGTGTCCCTCCCTCGCTGTGTGTGTGTGTCCCTCCCTCGCTGTGTGTGTGAGTGTGTCCCTCCCTCGCTGTGTGTGTGTCCCTCCCTCGCTGTGTGTGTGTGTGTCCCTCCCTCGCTCTGTGTGAGTGTGTGTGTTCCTCCCTCGCTCTGTGTGTGTGTTCCTCCCTCGCTCTGTGTGTGTTTCCCTCCCTCGCTGTATGTGTCCCTCCCTCGCTGTGTGTGTGTCCCTCCCTCGCTGTGTGTGTGTGTGTGTGTGTCCCTCCCTCGCTGTGTGTGTGTGTGAGACCCTCCCTCGCTCTGTGTGTGTGTGTGTGTGTGAGAGACCCTCCCTCGCTGTGTGTGTGTGTGTGTGTCCCTCCCTCGCTGTGTGTGTGTGTGTGTCCCTCCCTCGCTGTGTGTGTGTGTGTGTGTGTGTCCCTCCCTCGCTCTGTGTGTGTGTGTGTCCCTCCCTCGCTCCGTGTGTGTGTGTGTCCCTTCCTCGCTCCGTGTGTGTGTGTGTCCCTCCCTCGCTCTGTGTGTGTGTGTGTCCCTCCCTCGCTGTGTGTGTGTGTGTGTCCCTCCCTCGCTGTGTGTGTGTGTGTGTCCCTCCCTCGCTCTGTGTGTGTGTTCCTCCCTCGCTCTGTGTGTGTCCCTCCCTCGCTCTCTGTGTGTACCTCCCTCGCTCTGTGTGTGTGTGTGTGTGTGTGTGTGTGTGTGTGTGTCCCTCCCTCGCTGTGTGTGTGTGTGTGTGTTCCTCCCTCGCTCTGTGTGTGTATTCCTCCCTCGCTCTGTGTGTGTGTTCCTCCCTCGCTCTGTGTTTGTGTCCCTCCCTCGCTGTGTGTGTGAGCGTGTCCCTCCCTCGCTGTGTGTGTGTCCCTCCCTCGCTGTGTGTGTGTGTGTCCCTCCCTCGCTCTGTGTGAGTGTGTGTGTTCCTCCCTCGCTCTGTGTGTGTGTTCCTCCCTCGCTCTGTGTGTGTTTCCCTCCCTCGCTGTATGTGTCCCTCCCTCGCTGTGTGTGTGTCCCTCCCTCGCTCTGTGTGTGTGTGTGTGTGTGTCCCTCCCTCGCTGTGTGTGTGTGTGAGACCCTCCCTCGCTCTGTGTGTGTGTGTGTGTGAGAGACCCTCCCTCGCTGTGTGTGTGTGTGTGTGTCCCTCCCTCGCTGTGTGTGTGTGTGTCCCTCCCTCGCTGTGTGTGTGTGTGTGTGTGTCCCTCCCTCGCTCTGTGTGTGTGTGTGTGTGTGTCCCCCTCGCTCCGTGTGTGTGTGTGTCCCTTCCTCGCTCCGTGTGTGTGTGTGTCCCTCCCTCGCTCTGTGTGTGTGTGTGTCCCTCCCTCGCTGTGTGTGTGTGTGTGTCCCTCCCTCGCTCTGTGTGTGTGTGTGTCCCTCCCTTGCTCTGTGTGAGTGTGTGTGTTCCTCC
>NW_028270189.1:26047989-26067989 GCF_037043375.1 Chiloscyllium plagiosum | reverse complement strand
GTGTGTGTGTGTCCCTCCCTCGCTGTGTGTGTGTGTGTGTGTTCCTCCCTCGCTCTGTGTGTGTGTTCCTCCCTCGCTCTGTGTGTGTGTTTGTGTGTGTGTGTGTGGCCCTCCCTCGCTGTGTGTGTGTGTGTGTCCCTCCCTCGCTGTGTGTGTGTGTGTGTGTGTGTGACCCTCCCTCGCTCTGTGTGTGTGTGACCCTCCCTCGCTCTGTGTGTGTGTGTGTGTGTGTGTGTGTGTGTGTGTCCCTCCCTCGCTTTGTGTGTGTGTGTGTGTGTGTGTGTCCCTCCCTCGCTCTGTTTGTGTGTGTGTGTGTGTGTGTGTGTGTCCCTCCCTCGCTCTGTGTGTGTGTGTGTGTGTGTGTATTCCTCCCTCGCTCTGTGTGTGTATTCCTCCCTCGCTCCGTGTGTGTGTGTGTATTCCTCCCTCGCTCTGTGTGTGTGTGTGTCCCTCCCTCGCTCTGTGTGTGTGTGTGTGTGTGTGTGTGTCCCTCCCTCGCTCTGTGTGTGTGTCCCTCCCTTGCTGTATGTGTCCCTCCCTCGCTGTGTGTGTGTGTCCCTCCCTCGCTGTGTGTGTGTGTGTGTGTCCCTCCCTCGCTGTGTGTGTGTGTGTGTCCCTCCCTCGCTGTGTGTGTGTGTGAGACCCTCCCTCGCTCTGTGTGTGTGTGTGTCCCTCCCTCGCTCTGTGTGTGTGTGTGTCCCTCACTCGCACTGTGTGTGTGTGTGTCCCTCCCTCGCTGTGTGTGTGTGTGTGTGTGTCCCTCCCTCGCTGTGTGTGTCCCTCCCTCGCTGTGTGTGAGTGTGTCCCTCCCTCGCTGTGTGTGAGTGTGTCCCTCCCTCGCTGTGTGTGTGTGTGTCCCTCCCTCGCTCTGTGAGTGTGTGTGTGTGTCCCTCCCTCGCTCTGTGTGTGTGTATTCCTCCCTCGCTCCGTGTGTGTGTGTGTATTCCTCCCTCGCTCTGTGTGTGTGTGTGTCCCTCCCTCGCTCTGTGTGTGTGTGTGTTCCTCCCTCGCTCTGTGTGTGTTCCTCCCTCGCTCTGTGTGTGCGTTCCTCCCTCGCTCTGTGTGTGTGTTCCTCCCTCGCTCTGTGTGTCTGTGTGTGTGTGTCCCTCCCTCGCTGTGTGTGTGTGCGTGTCCTCCCTCGCTCTGTGTGTGTGTGTGTCCCTCCCTCGCTGTGTGTGTGTGTGTGTGTCCCTTCCTCGCTGTGTGTGTGTGTGTCCCTCCCTCGCTGTGTGTGTGTGTGTGTGTGTGACCCTCCCTCGCTCTGTGTGTGTGACCCTCCCTCGCTCTGTGTGTGTGTGTGTGACCCTCCCTCGCTGTGTGTGTGTGTGTGTGTGTGTCCCTCCCTCGCTCTGTGTGTGTGTGTTCCTCCCTCGCTCTGTGTGTGTGTGTGTGTGTGTCCGTCCCTCGCTCTGTGTGTGTGTGTGTCCGTCCCTCCCTCGCTCTGTGTGTGTGTGTGTGTCCCTCCCTCGCTCTGTGTCTGTGTCCCTCCCTCGCTCTGTGTGTGTGTGTGTGTGTGTGTGTGTGTCCCTCCCTCGCTCTGTGTGTGTGTGTGACCATCCCTCGCTCTGTGTGTGTTTGTGTGTGTGTGCGTCCCTCCCTCGCTGTGTGTGTGTGTGTGTCCCTCCCTCGCTGTGTGTGTGTGTGTGTGTGTGACCCTCCCTCGCTCTGTGTGTGTGTGTGTGTGTCCCTCCCTCGCTCTGTGTGTGTGTGTGTGTCCCTCCCTCGCTCTGTGTGTGTGTGTGACCCTCCCTCGCTCTGTGTGTGTGTGTGTGAGTGTGTGTGACCCTCCCTCGCTGTGTGTGTGTGTGTGACCCTCCCTCGCTGTGTGTGTGTGTGTGTGTGTGTGTCCCTCCCTCGCTGTGTGTGTGTGTGTGTGTCCCTCCCTCGCTGTGTGTGTGTGGGTGTCCCTCCCTCGCTCTGTTTGTGTGTGTGTGACCCTCCCTCGCTCTGTGTGTGTGTGTGACCCTCCCTCGCTGTGTGTGTGTGTGTGTGTGTCCCTCCCTCGCTTTGTGTGTGTGTGTGTCCCTCCCTCGCTCTGTGTGTGTGTGTGTGTATTCCTCCCTCGCTCTGTGTGTGTGTATTCCTCCCTCGCTCCGTGTGTGTGTGTGTATTCCTCCCTCGCTCTGTGTGTGTGTGTGTCCCTCCCTCGCTCTGTGTGTGTGTGTGTGTTCCTCCCTCGCTCTGTGTGTGTTCCTCCCTCGCTCTGTGTGTGTGTTCCTCCCTCGCTCTGTGTGTGTGTGTGTGTGTCCCACCCTCGCTGTGTGTGTGTGCGTGTCCTCCCTCGCTCTGTGTGTGTGTGTGTCCCTCCCTCGCTGTGTGTGTGTGTGTGTGTTCCTCCCTCGCTCTGTGTGTGTGTTCCTCCCTCGCTCTGTGTGTGTGTTTGTGTGTGTGTGTGTGTCCCTCCCTCGCTGTGTGTGTGTGTGTGTCCCTCCCTCGCTGTGTGTGTGTGTGTGTGTGTGTGTGACCCTCCCTCGCTCTGTGTGTGTGTGACCCTCCCTCGCTCTGTGTGTGTGTGTGTGTGTGTGTGTGTCCCTCCCTCGCTTTGTGTGTGTGTGTGTGTGTGTGTCCCTCCCTCGCTCTGTTTGTGTGTGTGTGTGTGTGTGTGTGTCCCTCCCTCGCTCTGTGTGTGTGTGTGTGTGTGTGTATTCCTCCCTCGCTCTGTGTGTGTATTCCTCCCTCGCTCCGTGTGTGTGTGTGTATTCCTCCCTCGCTCTGTGTGTGTGTGTGTCACTCCCGCGCTCTGTGTGTGTGTGTGTGTTCCTCCCTCGCTCTGTGTGTGTTCCTCCCTCGCTCTGTGTGTGTGTTCCTCCCTCGCTCTGTGTGTGTGTGTGTGTGTGTGTGTCCCTCCCTCGCTGTGTGTGTGTGCGTGTCCTCCCTCGCTCTGTGTGTGTGTGTGTCCCTCCCTCGCTGTGTGTGTGTGTGTGTGTTCCTCCCTCGCTCTGTGTGTGTGTTCCTCCCTCGCTCTGTGTGTGTGTTTGTGTGTGTGTGTGTGTCCCTCCCTCGCTGTGTGTGTGTGTGTCCCTCCCTCGCTGTGTGTGTGTGTGTGACCCTCCCTCGCTCTGTGTGTGTGTATGTTTATCCCTCCCTCGCTCTGTGTGTGTGTGTGTGTGTGTGTGTGACCCTCCCTCGCTGTGTGTGTGTGTGTGTGTGTGTGTGTGTGTGTGACCCTCCCTCGCTGTGTGTGTGTGTGTGTCCCTCCCTCGCTGTGTGTGTGTGGGTGTCCCTCCCTCGCTCTGTGTGTGTGTGTGTGTGTGTGACCCTCCCTCGCTCTGTGTGTGTGTGTGTGTGTGTCCCTCCCTCGCTTTGTGTGTGTGTGTGTGTGTGTCCCTCCCTCGCTCTGTTTGTGTGTGTGTGTGTGTCCCTCCCTCGCTCTGTGTGTGTGTGTGTGTGTGTATTCCTCCCTCGCTCTGTGTGTGTATTCCTCCCTCGCTCCGTGTGTGTGTGTGTATTCCTCCCTCGCTCTGTGTGTGTGTGTGTTCCTCCCTCGCTCTGTGTGTGTGTTCCTCCCTCGCTCTGTGTGTGTGTGTGTGTGTGTGTGTGTGTCCCTCCCTCGCTGTGTGTGTGTGCGTGTCCTCCCTCGCTCTGTGTGTGTGTGTGTCCCTCCCTCGCTGTGTGTGTGTGGGTGTCCCTCCCTCGCTCTGTGTGTGTGTTCCTCCCTCGCTCTGTGTGTGTGTTCCTCCCTCGCTCTGTGTGGGTGTGTGTGTGTGTCCCTCCCTCGCTGTGTGTGTGTGTGTGTGTGTGTGTCTTCCTCGCTGTGTGTGTGTGTGTCTCCCTCGCTGTGTGTGTGTGTGTGTGTGTGTGTGAGACCCTCCCTCGCTCTGTGTGTGTGTGACCCTCCCTCGCTCTGTGTGTGTGTGTGACCCTCCCTCGCTCTGTGTGTGTGTGTGTGTGTCACTCCCTCGCTCTGTGTGTGTGTTCCTCCCTCGCTCTGTGTGTGTGTGTGTGTGTCCCTCCCTCGCTCTGTGTGTGTGTGTGTCCGTCCCTCCCTCGCTCTGTGTGTGTGTGTGTGTGTCCCTCCCTCGCTCTGTGTGTGTGTGTGTGTGTCCCTCCCTCGCTCTGTGTGTGTGTGTGACCATCCCTCGCTCTGTGTGTGTTTGTGTGTGTGTGCGTCCCTCCCTCGCTGTGTGCGTGTGTGTGTCCCTCCCTCGCTGTGTGTGTGTGTGTGTGTGACCCTCCCTCGCTCTGTGTGTGTGTGTGTGTGTGTCCCTCCCTCGCTCTGTGTGTGTGTGTGTGTGAGTGTGTGTGACCCTCCCTCGCTGTGTGTGTGTGTGACCCTCCCTCGCTGTGTGTGTGTGTGTGTGTGTGTGTGTGACCCTCCCTCGCTGTGTGTGTGTGTGTGTCCCTCCCTCGCTGTGTGTGTGTGGGTGTCCCTCCCTCGCTCTGTGTGTGTGTGTGTGTGTGTGACCCTCCCTCGCTCTGTGTGTGTGTGTGTGTGTTCCTCCCTCGCTTTGTGTTTGTGTGTGTGTCCCTCCCTCTCTTTGTGTGTGTGTGTGTGTGTGTGTCCCTCCCTCGCTCTGTGTGTGTGTGTGTGTCTCTCCCTTGCTCTGTGTGTGTGTGTGTCTGTGTGTCCCTCCCTCGCTCTGTGTCTGTGTGTGTGTGTGTGTCCCTCCCTCGCTCTGTTTGTGTGTGTGTGTCCCTCCCTCGCTCTGTGTGTGTGTGTGTGTGTGTCCCTCCCTCGCTCTGTGTCTGTGTGTGTGTGTGTGTGTCCCTCCCTCGCTCTGTGTGTGTGTGTGTCCCTCCCTCGCTCTGTGTGTGTGTGTGTGTGTGTCCCTCCCTCGCTCTGTGTGTGTGTGTGTGTGTGTGTGTGTCCCTCCCTCGCTCTGTGTGTGTGTGTGTGTGTCCCTCCCTCGCTCTGTGTGTGTGTGTGTGTCCCTCCCTCGCTCTGTCTGTGTGTGACCCTACCTCGCTCTGTGTGTGTGACCCTCCCTCGCTCTGTGTGTGTGTGTCTGTGTGTGTGTGTGTGTGTGTGTGTGTGACCCTCCCTCGCTGTGTGTGTGTGTGTTTCCCTCCCTCGCTCTGTGTGTGTGTGTGTGTGTCCCTCCCTCGCTCTGTGTCTGTGTGTGTGTGTGTGTGTCTGTGTCCCTCACTCGCTCTGTGTGTGTGTGTGTGTGTGTGTGTGTCCCTCCCTCGCTCTGTGTGTGTGTGTGTGTGTGTGTGTGTCCCTCCCTCGCTCTGTCTGTGTGTGACCCTACCTCGCTCTGTGTGTGTGACCCTCCCTCGCTCTGTGTGTGTGTGTCTGTGTGTGTGTGTGTGTGTGACCCTCCCTCGCTGTGTGTGTGTGTGTGTCCCTCCCTCGCTATGTGTGTGTGGGTGTGTGTGTGTCCCTCCCTCGCTGTGTGTGTGTGTGAGACCCTCCCTCGGTGTGTGTGTGTGTGTGTGTGTGTGCCCCTCCCTCGCTCTGTGTATGTGTGTGTCCCTCCCTCGCTCTGTTTGTGTGTGTGTGTCCCTCCCTCGCTCTGTGTGTGTGTGTGTGTGTTCCTCCCTCGCTTTGTGTTTGTGTGTGTGTCCCTCCCTCTCTTTGTGTGTGTGTGTGTGTGTGTGTCCCTCCCTCGCTCTGTGTGTGTGTGTGTGTCTCTCCCTTGCTCTGTGTGTGTGTGTGTGTCCCTCCCTCGCTCTTTGTCCGTGTGTATGTGTGTGTTCCTCCCTCGCTCTGTTTGTGTGTGTGTGTCCCTCCCTCGCTCTGTGTGTGTGTGTGTGTGTGTGTCCCTCCCTCGCTCTGTGTCTGTGTGTGTGTGTGTGTGTCCCTCCCTCGCTCTGTGTGTGTGTGTGTCCCTCCCTCGCTCTGTGTGTGTGTGTGTGTGTGTGTCCCTCCCTCGCTCTGTGTGTGTGTGTGTGTGTGTGTGTGTGTCCCTCCCTCGCTCTGTGTGTGTGTGTGTGTGTCCCTCCCTCGCTTTGTGTGTGTGTGTGTGTCCCTCCCTCGCTCTGTCTGTGTGTGACCCTACCTCGCTCTGTGTGTGTGAGACCCTCCCTCGCTCTGTGTGTGTGTGTCTGTGTGTGTCCCTCCCTCGCTGTGTGTGTGTGTGACCCTCCCTCGGTGTGTGTGTGTGTGTGTGTGTGTGTGTGTGCCCCTCCCTCGCTCTGTGTGTGTGTGTGTCCCTCCCTCGCTCTGTTTGTGTGTGTGTGTCCCTCCCTCGCTCTGTGTGTGTGTGTGTGTTCCTCCCTCGCTTTGTGTGTGTGTGTGTGTCCCTCCCTCGCTTTGTGTGTGTGTGTGTGTGTGTCCCTCCCTCGCTTTGTGTGTGTGTGTGTCCCTCCCTCGCTTTGTGTGTGTGTGTGTGTGTCCCTCCCTCGCTCTGTGTGTGTGTGACCCTCCCTCGCTCTGTGTCTGTGTGTGTGTGTGTGTGTGTGTCCCACCCTCGCTCTGTGTGTGTGTGTGTGTGTCCCTCCCTCGCTCTGTGTGTGTGTGTGTCCCCCTCCCTCGCTCTGTGTGTGTGTCCCTCCCACGCTCTGTGTGTGTGTGTGTGTGTGTGTGTGTGTGAACCTCCCTCGCTGTGTGTGTGTGTGTGTCCCCCTCCCTCGCTCTGTGTGTGTGTGTGTGTCTCTCCCTCGCTCTGTGTGTGTGTGTGTGTGTGTGTCCCTCCCTCGCTCTGTGTGTGTGTGTGTGTGTGTGTGTCCCTCCCTCGCTCTGTTTGTGTGTGTGTGTCCCTCCCTCGCTCTGTGTGTGTGTGTGTGTGTCCCTCCCTCGCTCTGTGTCTGTGTGTGTGTGTGTGTGTGTGTGTGTCCCTCCCTCGCTCTGTGTGTGTGTGTGTCCCTCCCTCGCTCTGTGTGTGTGTGTGTGTGTGTGTGTCCCTCCCTCGCTCTGTGTGTGTGTGTGTGTGTGTGTGTGTCCCTCCCTCGCTCTGTGTGTGTGTGTGTGTCCCTCCCTCGCTCTGTGTGTGTGTGTGTGTGTGTGTCCCTCCCTCGCTCTGTCTGTGTGTGACCCTACCTCGCTCTGTGCGTGTTACCCTCCCTCGCTCTGTGTGTGTGTGTCTGTGTGTGTGTGTGTGTGTGACCCTCCCTCGCTGTGTGTGTGTGTGTCCCTCCCTCGCTATGTGTGTGTGGGTGTGTGTGTGTCCCTCCCTCGCTGTGTGTGTGTGTGACCCTCCCTCGGTGTGTGTGTGTGTGTGTGTGCCCCTCCCTCGCTCTGTGTGTGTGTGTGTTCCTCCCTCGCTCTGGTTGTGTGTGTGTGTCCCTCCCTCGCTCTGTGTGTGTGTGTGTGTTCCTCCCTCGCTTTGTGTGTGTGTGTGTGTCCCTCCCTCGCTTTGTGTGTGTGTGTGTGTGTCCCTCCCTCGCTTTGTGTGTGTGTGTGTCCCTCCCTCGCTTTGTGTGTGTGTGTGTGTGTCCCTCCCTCGCTCTGTGTGTGTGTGACCCTCCCTCGCTCTGTGTCTCTGTGTGTGTGTGTGTGTGTGTCCCACCCTCGCTCTGTGTGTGTGTGTGTGTGTCCCTCCCTCGCTCTGTGTGTGTGTGTGTCCCCCTCCCTCGCTCTGTGTGTGTGTCCCTCCCACGCTCTGTGTGTGTGTGTGTGTGTGTGTGAACCTCCCTCGCTGTGTGTGTGTGTGACCCTACCTCGCTCTGTGTGTGTGTGACCCTCCCTCGCTCTGTGTGTGTGTGTGTGTGTGTGTGTGTGTCCCTCCCTCGCTCTGTGTGTGTGTGTGACCATCCCTCGCTCTGTGTGTGTTTGTGTGTGTGTGTGTCCCTCCCTCGCTGTGTGCGTGTGTGTGTCCCTCCCTCGCTGTGTGTGTGTGTGTGACCCTCCCTCGCTCTGTGTGTGTGTGTGTGTGTGTGTCCCTCCCTCGCTCTGTGTGTGTGTGTGTGTGAGTGTGTGTGACCCTCCCTCGCTGTGTGTGTGTGTGTGTGACCCTCCCACGCTGTGTGTGTGTGTGTGTGTGTGTGTGTGTGACCCTCCCTCGCTGTGTGTGTGTGTGTGTCCCTCCCTCGCTGTGTGTGTGTGGGTGTCCCTCCCTCGCTCTGTGTGTGTGTGTGTGTGACCCTCCCTCGCTCTGTGTGTGTGTGACCCTCCCTCGCTGTGTGTGTGTGTGTGTGTGTGTGTATCCCTCCCTCGCTTTGTGTGTGTGTGACCCTCCCTCGCTCTGTGTCTGTGTGTGTGTGTCCCTCCCTCGCTCTGTGTGTGTGTGTGTGTCTCCCTCGCTCTGTGTGTGTGTGTGTGTGTGTGTGTGTCCCTCCCTCGCTCTGTGTGTGTGTGTGTGTGTCCCTCCCTCGCTCTGTTTGTGTGTGTGTGTCCCTCCCTCGCTCTGTGTGTGTGTGTGTGTGTCCCTCCCTCGCTCTGTGTCTGTGTGTGTGTGTGTGTGTGTCCCTCACTCGCTCTGTGAGTGTGTGTGTGTGTGTGTGTCCCTCCCTCGCTCTGTGTGTGTGTGTGTGTGTCCCTCCCTCGCTCTGTGTGTGTGTGTGTGTGTGTGTCCCTCCCTCGCTCTGTGTGTGTGACCCACCCTCGCTCTGTGTGTGTGTGTCTGTGTGTGTGACCCTCCCTCGCTGTGTGTGTGTGTGTGTCCCTCCCTCGCTATGTGTGTGTGGGTGTGTGTGTGTCCCTCCCTCGCTGTGTGTGTGTGTGACCCTCCCTCGGTGTGTGTGTGTGTGTGTGTGCGCCCCTCCCTCGCTCTGTGTGTGTGTGTGTCCCTCCCTCGCTCTGTTTGTGTGTGTGTGTCCCTCCCTCGCTCTGTGTGTGTGTGTGTGTGTTCCTCCCTCGCTTTTTGTGTGTGTGTGTGTCCCTCCCTCGCTTTGTGTGTGTGTGTGTGTGTCCCTCCCTCGCTTTGTGTGTGTGTGTGTGTGTGTGTGTCCCTCCCTCGCTCTGTGTGTGTGTGTGTGTCTCTCCCTCGCTCTGTGTGTGTGTGTGTGTGTGTGTCCCTCCATCGCTCTCTGTGTGTGTGTGTGTGTGTGTCCCTCCCTCGCTCTGTTTGTGTGTGTGTGTCCCTCCCTCGCTCTGTGTGTGTGTGTGTGTGTGTGTCCCTCCCTCGCTCTGTGTGTGTGTGTGTGTGTCCCTCCCTCGCTCTGTGTCTGTGTGTGTGTGTGTGTGTGTGTCCCTCCCTCGCTCTGTGTGTGTGTGTGTGTGTGTCCCTCCCTCGCTCTGTGTGTGTGTGTGTGTCCCTCCCTCGCTCTGTGTGTGTGTGTGTGTGTGTGTGTCCCTCCCTCGCTCTGTGTGTGTGTGTGTGTGTGTCCCTCCCTCCCTCTGTGTGTGTGTGTGTGTATGTGTGTGTCCCTCCCTCGCTCTGTCTGTGTGTGACCCTACCTCGCTCTGTGTGTGTGACCCTCCCTCGCTCTGTGTGTGTGTGTCTGTGTGTGTGTGTGTGTGACCCTCCCTCGCTGTGTGTGTGTGTGTGTCCCTCCCTCGCTATGTGTGTGTGGGTGTGTGTGTGTCCCTCCCTCGCTGTGTGTGTGTGTGACCCTCCCTCGGTGTGTGTGTGTGTGTGCCCCTCCCTCGCTCTGTGTGTGTGTCCCTCCCTCGCTCTGTTTGTGTGTGTGTGTTCCTCCCTCGCCCTGTGTGTGTGTTCCTCCCTCGCCCTGTGTGTGTGTTCCTCCCTCGCGCTGTGTGTGTGTTCCTCCCTCGCTCTGTGTGTGTGTTGCTCCCTCGCTCTGTGTGTGTGTTCCTCCCTCGCTCTGTGTGTGTGTCCCTCCCTCGCTCTGTGTGTGTGTGTCCCTCCCTCGCTCTGTGTGTGTGTGTCTGTGTGTGTGTGTGTGTGTGACCCTCCCTCGCTGTGTGTGTGTGTGTCCCTCCCTCGCTATGTGTGTGTGGGTGTGTGTGTGTCCCTCCCTCGCTGTGTGTGTGTGTGACCCTCCCTCGGTGTGTGTGTGTGTGTGTGTGCCCCTCCCTCGCTCTGTGTGTGTGTGTGTTCCTCCCTCGCTCTGGTTGTGTGTGTGTGTCCCTCCCTCGCTCTGTGTGTGTGTGTGTGTTCCTCCCTCGCTTTGTGTGTGTGTGTGTGTCCCTCCCTCGCTTTGTGTGTCTGTGTGTGTGTCCCTCCCTCGCTTTGTGTGTGTGTGTGTCCCTCCCTCGCTTTGTGTGTGTGTGTGTGTGTGTCCCTCCCTCGCTCTGTGTGTGTGTGACCCTCCCTCGCTCTGTGTCTCTGTGTGTGTGTGTGTGTGTGTCCCACCCTCGCTCCTTGTGTGTGTGTGTGTGTCCCTCCCTCGCTCTGTGTGTGTGTGTGTCCCCCTCCCTCGCTCTGTGTGTGTGTCCCTCCCACGCTCTGTGTGTGTGTGTGTGTGTGTGAACCTCCCTCGCTGTGTGTGTGTGTGACCCTACCTCGCTCTGTGTGTGTGTGACCCTCCCTCGCTCTGTGTGTGTGTGTGTGTGTGTGTGTGTCCCTCCCTCGCTCTGTGTGTGTGTGTGACCATCCCTCGCTCTGTGTGTGTTTGTGTGTGTGTGCGTCCCTCCCTCGCTGTGTGCGTGTGTGTGTCCCTCCCTCGCTGTGTGTGTGTGTGTGTGACCCTCCCTCGCTCTGTGTGTGTGTGTGTGTGTGTGTCCCTCCCTCGCTGTGTGTGTGTGGGTGTCCCTCCCTCGCTCTGTGTGTGTGTGTGTGTGACCCTCCCTCGCTCTGTGTGTGTGTGACCCTCCCTCGCTGTGTGTGTGTGTGTGTGTGTGTATCCCTCCCTCGCTTTGTGTGTGTGTGACCCTCCCTCGCTCTGTGTCTGTGTGTGTGTGTCCCTCCCTCGCTCTGTGTGTGTGTGTGTGTCTCCCTCGCTCTGTGTGTGTGTGTGTGTGTGTGTGTCCCTCCCTCGCTCTGTGTGTGTGTGTGTGTGTCCCTCCCTCGCTCTGTTTGTGTGTGTGTGTCCCTCCCTCGCTCTGTGTGTGTGTGTGTGTGTCCCTCCCTCGCTCTGTGTCTGTGTGTGTGTGTGTGTGTGTCCCTCACTCGCTCTGTGAGTGTGTGTGTGTGTGTGTGTCCCTCCCTCGCTCTGTGTGTGTGTGTGTGTGTCCCTCCCTCGCTCTGTGTGTGTGTGTGTGTGTGTGTCCCTCCCTCGCTCTGTGTGTGTGACCCACCCTCGCTCTGTGTGTGTGTGTCTGTGTGTGTGACCCTCCCTCGCTGTGTGTGTGTGTGTGTCCCTCCCTCGCTATGTGTGTGTGGGTGTGTGTGTGTCCCTCCCTCGCTGTGTGTGTGTGTGACCCTCCCTCGGTGTGTGTGTGTGTGTGTGTGCGCCCCTCCCTCGCTCTGTGTGTGTGTGTGTCCCTCCCTCGCTCTGTTTGTGTGTGTGTGTCCCTCCCTCGCTCTGTGTGTGTGTGTGTGTGTTCCTCCCTCGCTTTGTGTGTGTGTGTGTGTCCCTCCCTCGCTTTGTGTGTGTGTGTGTGTGTCCCTCCCTCGCTTTGTGTGTGTGTGTGTGTGTGTGTGTCCCTCCCTCGCTCTGTGTGTGTGTGTGTGTCTCTCCCTCGCTCTGTGTGTGTGTGTGTGTGTGTCCCTCCATCGCTCTCTCTGTGTGTGTGTGTGTCCCTCCCTCGCTCTGTTTGTGTGTGTGTGTCCCTCCCTCGCTCTGTGTGTGTGTGTGTGTGTGTGTCCCTCCCTCGCTCTGTGTGTGTGTGTGTGTGTCCCTCCCTCGCTCTGTGTCTGTGTGTGTGTGTGTGTGTGTGTCCCTCCCTCGCTCTGTGTGTGTGTGTGTGTGTGTCCCTCCCTCGCTCTGTGTGTGTGTGTGTGTCCCTCCCTCGCTCTGTGTGTGTGTGTGTGTGTGTGTGTCCCTCCCTCGCTCTGTGTGTGTGTGTGTGTGTGTCCCTCCCTCGCTCTGTGTGTGTGTGTGTGTATGTGTGTGTCCCTCCCTCGCTCTGTCTGTGTGTGACCCTACCTCGCTCTGTGTGTGTGACCCTCCCTCGCTCTGTGTGTGTGTGTCTGTGTGTGTGTGTGTGTGACCCTCCCTCGCTGTGTGTGTGTGTGTGTCCCTCCCTCGCTATGTGTGTGTGGGTGTGTGTGTGTCCCTCCCTCGCTGTGTGTGTGTGTGACCCTCCCTCGGTGTGTGTGTGTGTGTGCCCCTCCCTCGCTCTGTGTGTGTGTCCCTCCCTCGCTCTGTTTGTGTGTGTGTGTTCCTCCCTCGCCCTGTGTGTGTGTTCCTCCCTCGCCCTGTGTGTGTGTTCCTCCCTCGCGCTGTGTGTGTGTTCCTCCCTCGCTCTGTGTGTGTGTTGCTCCCTCGCTCTGTGTGTGTGTTCCTCCCTCGCTCTGTGTGTGTGTCCCTCCCTCGCTCTGTGTGTGTGTGTCCCTCCCTCGCTTTGTGTGTGTGTGTCCCTCCCGCGCTCTGTGTGTGTGTCCCTCCCTCGCTCTGTGTGTGTGTGTGTGTGTCCCTCCCTCGCTGTGTGTGTGTGTGTGTGTGTGTGTGTGTCCCTCCCTCGCTCTGTGTGTGTGTGTGTCCCTCCCTCGCTCTGTGTGTGTGTGTGTGTGTGTGTGTCCCTCCCTCGCTCTGTGTGTGTGTGGGTGTGTCCCTCCCACGCTCTGTGTGTGTGTGTGTTTGTGTGTGAACCTCCCTCGCTGTGTGTGTGACCCTACCTCGCTCTGTGTGTGTGTGACCCTCCCTCGCTCTGTGTGTGTGTGTGTGTGTGTGTGTGTGACCCTCCCTCGCTGTGTGTGTGTGTGTGTGACCCTCCCCCGCTGTGTGTTTGTGTGTGTGTGTAACACTCCCTCGCTGTGTGTTTGTGTGTGTGACCCTCCCTCGCTCTGTGTGTGTGTGTGACCCTCCCTCGCTCTGTGTGTGTATGTGACCCTCCCTCGCTCCGTGTGTGTGTGTGTGTCCCTCCCTCACTCTGTGTGTTTGTGTGTGTGTCCCTCCCTCGCTCTGTGTGTGTATGTGTCCCTCCATCGCTCTGTGTGTGTGTGTATGTCCCTCCCTCGCTTTGTGTGTGTGTGTGTGTGTGTCCCTCCCTCGCTTTGTGTGTGTGTGTGTCCCTCCCTCGCTTTGTGTTTGTGTGTGTGTCCCTCCCTCGCTTTGTGAGTGTGTGTCCCTCCCTCGCTTTGTGTGTGTGTGTGTGTGTGTCCCTCCCTCGCTTTGTGTGTGTGTGTGTCCCTCCCTCGCTTTGTGTGTGTGTGTGTGTCCCTCCCTCGCTTTGTGTGTGTGTGTGTGTGTATGTGTCCCTCCCTCGCTTTGTGTGTGTGTGTGTGTCCCACCCTCGCTTTGTGTGTGTGTGTGTCCCTTACTCGCTGTGTGTGTGTTTGTGTCCCTCCCTCGCTTTGTGTGTGTGTGTGTGTCCCTCCCTCGCTCTGTGTGTGTGTGTGTCCCTCCCTCGCTTTGTGTGTGTGTGTGTCCCTCCCTCGCTGTGTGTATGTGTCCCTCCCTCGCTCCGTGTGTGTGTGTGTCCCTCCCTCGTTCTGTGTGTGTGTGTGTGTGTATGTGTCCCTCCCTCGCTCTGTGTGTGTGTGTGTGTGTCCCTCCCTCGCTCTGTGTGTGTGTGTGTGTGTGTGTGTATCCCTCCCTCGCTCTGTGTGTGTGTGTGTGTGTATATGTGTCCCTCCCTCGCTCTGTGTGTGTGTGTGTTTGTGTGTGTGTGTGTATGTGTCCCTCCCTCGCTGTGTGTGTGTGTGTGTGTGTGTATATATGTGTCCCTCCCTCGCTCTGTGTGTGTGTCCCTCCCTCGCTCTGTGTCTGTGTGTGTGTGTGTCCCTCCCTCGCTCTGTGTGTGTGTGTCCCTCCCTCGCTCTGTGTGTGTGTGTCCCTCCCTCGCTCTGTGTGTGTGTGTGTCTCTCTCCCTAGCTCTGGGTGTGTGTGTGTGTGTGTGTGTCCCTCCCTCGCTGTGTGTGTGTGTGTGTGTTCCTCCCTCGCTCTGTGTGTGTGTTCCTCCCTCGCTCTGTGTGTGTGTTCCTCCCTCGCCCTGTGTGTGTATTCCTCCCTCGCCCTGTGTGTGTGTTCCTCCCTCGCGCTGTGTGTGTGTTCCTCCCTCGCTCTGTGTGTGTGTTGCTCCCTCGCTCTGTGTGCGTGTTCCTCCCTCGCTCTGTGTGTGTGTGTGTGTGTGTGTGTCCCTCACACGCTCTGTGTGTGTGTGGGCGTGTCCCTCCCTCGCTCTGACTGTGTGTGTGTGTGTGTGTGTATGTGTCCCTCCCTCGCTCTGTCTGTGTGTGTGTGTATGTGTCCCTCCCTCGCTCTGAGTGTGTGTGTGTGTGTGTGTGTCCCTCCCACGCTCTGTGTGTGTGTGGGCGTGTCCCTCCCTCGCTCTGACTGTGTGTGTGTGTGTGTATGTGTCCCTCCCTCGCTCTGTCTGTGTGTGTGTGTGTGTATGTGTCCCTCCCTCGCTCTGAGTGTGTGTGTGTGTGTGTGTGTATGTGTCTCATCCTCGCTCTGTGTGTGTGTGTATGTGTCCCTCCCTCGCTCTGTGTGTGTGTGTGTGTGTGTGTGTCCCTCCCACGCTCTGTGTGTGTGTGGGTGTGTCCCTCCCTCGCTCTGAGTGCGTGTGTGTGTGTGTATGTGTCCCTCCCTGGCTCTGTCTGTGTGTGTGTATGTGTATGTGTCCCTCCCTCGCTCTGTGTGTGTGTGTGTGTGTGTCCCTCGCTCTGTGTGTGTGTGTGTCCCTCCCTCGCTTTGTGTGTGTGTGTGTCCCTCCCTCGCTGTGTGTATGTGTCCCTCCCTCGCTCTGTGTGTGTGTGTGTGTCCCTCCCTCGTTCTGTGTGTGTGTGTGTGTGTATGTGTCCCTCCCTCGCTCTGTGTGTGTGTGTGTGTGTCCCTCCCTCGCTCTGTGTGTGTGTGTGTGTGTGTGTGTGTATCCCTCCCTCGCTCTGTGTGTGTGTGTGTGTGTGTGTGTATGTGTCCCTCGCTCGCTCTGTGTGTGTGTGTGTTTGTGTGTGTGTGTGTGTATGTGTCCCTCCCTCGCTGTGTGTGTGTGTGTGTGTGTATATATGTGTCCCTCCCTCGCTCTGTGTGTGTGTGTGTGTGTGTCCCTCGCTCTGTGTGTGTGTGTGTCCCTCCCTCGCTTTGTGTGTGTGTGTGTCCCTCCCTCGCTGTGTGTATGTGTCCCTCCCTCGCTCTGTGTGTGTGTGTGTGTCCCTCCCTCGTTCTGTGTGTGTGTGTGTGTGTATGTGTCCCTCCCTCGCTCTGTGTGTGTGTGTGTGTGTCCCACCCTCGCTCTGTGTGTGTGTGTGTGTGTGTGTGTATCCCTCCCTCGCTCTGTGTGTGTGTGTGTGTGTGTGTATGTGTCCCTCGCTCGCTCTGTGTGTGTGTGTGTTTGTGTGTGTGTGTGTATGTGTCCCTCCCTCGCTGTGTGTGTGTGTGTGTGTATATATGTGTCCCTCCCTCGCTCTGTGTGTGTGTCCCTCCCTCGCTCTGTGTCTGTGTGTGTGTGTGTCCCTCCCTCGCTCTGTGTGTGTGTGTCCCTCCCTCGCTCTGTGTGTGTGTGTCTCTCCCTAGCTCTGGGTGTGTGTGTGTGTGTGTGTGTCCCTCCCTCGCTGTGTGTGTGTGTGTGTGTTCCTCCCTCGCTCTGTGTGTGTGTTCCTCCCTCGCTCTGTGTGTGTGTTCCTCCCTCGCCCTGTGTGTGTGTCCCTCCCTCGCTCTGTGTCTGTGTGTGTGTGTGTCCCTCCCTCGCTCTGTGTGTGTGTGTCCCTCCCTCGCTCTGTGTGTGTGTGTCTCTCCCTAGCTCTGGGTGTGTGTGTGTGTGTGTGTGTCCCTCCCTCGCTGTGTGTGTGTGTGTGTGTTCCTCCCTCGCTCTGTGTGTGTGTTCCTCCCTCGCTCTGTGTGTGTGTTCCTCCCTCGCCCTGTGTGTGTGTTCCTCCCTCGCCCTGTGTGTGTGTTCCTCCCTCGCGCTGTGTGTGTGTTCCTCCCTCGCTCTGTGTGTGTGTTGCTCCTTCGCTCTGTGTGTGTGTTCCTCCCTCGCTCTGTGTGTGTGTGTGTGTGTGTGTGTCCCTCCCACGCTCTGTGTGTGTGTGGGCGTGTCCCTCCCTCGCTCTGACTGTGTGTGTGTGTGTGTGTATGTGTCCCTCCCTCGCTCTGTCTGTGTGTGTGTGTGTATGTGTCCCTCCCTCGCTCTGAGTGTGTGTGTGTGTGTGTGTGTGTCCCTCCCACGCTCTGTGTGTGTGTGGGCGTGTCCCTCCCTCGCTCTGACTGTGTGTGTGTGTGTGTATGGGTCCCTCCCTCGCTCTGTCTGTGTGTGTGTGTGTGTATGTGTCCCTCCCTCGCTCTGAGTGTGTGTGTGTGTGTGTGTATGTGTCTCTCCCTCGCTCTGTGTGTGTGTGTATGTGTCCCTCCCTCGCTCTGTGTGTGTGTGGGTGTGTCCCTCCCTCGCTCTGAGTGCGTGTGTGTGTATGTGTCCCTCTCTGGCTCTGTCTGTGTGTGTGTGTGTGTGTATGTGTCCCTCCCTCGCTGTGTGTGTGTGTGTGTGTGTGTCCCTCCCTCGCTCTGTGTGTGTGTGTGTGTGTGTGTGTGTGTGTATGTGTCCCTCCCTCGCTCTGTGTGTGTGTGTATGTGTACCTCCCCCGCTCTGTGTGTGTCTGTATGTGTCCCTCCCTCGCTCTGTGTGTGTGTGTGTGTCCCTCCCACGCTCTGTGTGTGTGTGTGTGTCCCTCCCTCGCTCTGAGTGTGTGTGTGTGTGTGTATGTGTCCCTCCCTCGCTCTGTCTGTGTGTGTGTGTGTATGTGTCCCTCCCTCGCTCTGTGTGAGTGTGTGTCCCTCCCTCGCTCTGTGTGTGTGTGTATGTGTCCCCCCCTCGCTCTCTGTGTGTGTGTGTGTGTGTGTGTCCCTCCCTCGCTCTGTGTGTGTGTGTCCCTCCCTCGCTCTGTGTGTGTGTGTCCCTCCCTCGCTCTGTGTGTGTGTGTGTGTCCCTCCCTCGCTCTGTGTGTGTGTCCCTCCCTCGCTCTGTGTCTGTGTGTGTGTGTGTCCCTCCCTCGCTCTGTGTGTGTGTGTCCCTCCCTCGCTCTGTGTGTGTGTGTCCCTCCCTCGCTCTGTGTGTGTGTGTGTGTCTCTCCCTAGCTCTGTGTGTGTGTGTGTGTGTGTGTCCCTCCCTCGCTGTGTGTGTGTGTGTGTGTTCCTCCCTCGCTCTGTGTGTGTGTTCCTCCCTCGCTCTGTGTGTGTGTTCCTCCCTCGCCCTGTGTGTGTGTTCCTCCCTCGCCCTGTGTGTGTGTTCCTCCCTCGCGCTGTGTGTGTGTTCCTCCCTCGCTCTGTGTGTGTGTTGCTCCCTCGCTCTGTGTGTGTGTTCCTCCCTCGCTCTGTGTGTGTGTCCCTCCCTCGCTCTGTGTGTGTGTGTCCCTCCCTCGCTGTGTGTGTGTGTGTCCCTCCCTCGCTCTGTGTCTGTGTGTCCCTCCCTCGCACTGTGTGTGTGTGTGTGTCCCTCCCTCGCTGTGTGTGTGTGTGTGTGTGTGTGTGTGTCCCTCCCTCGCTCTGTGTGTGTGTGTGTCCCTCCCTCGCTCTGTTTGTGTGTGTGTGTGTGTGTGTCCCTCCCACGCTCTGTGTGTGTGTGTATGTGTCCCTCCCTCGCTCTGTCTGTGTGTGTGTGTGTGTATGTCTCCCTCCCTCGCTCTGTGTGTGTGTGTGTGTCCCTCCCTCGCTGTGTGTGTGTGTGTGTGTGTGTGCATGTGTCCCTCCCTCGCTCTGTGTGTGTGTGTATGTGTCCCTCCCTCGCTCTGTGTGTGTGTGTGTGTGTGTGTCCCTCCCACGCTCTGTGTGTGTGTGGGTGTGTCCCTCCCTCGCTCTGTGTGTGAGTTCCTCCCTCGCTCTGTGTGTGTGTGTGTGTGGGTGTGTCCCTCCCTCGCTCTGTGTGTGTGTGTGTTCCTCCCTCGCTCTGTGTGTGTGTTCCTCCCTCTCTCTTTGTGTGTGTGTGTGTGTGTCCCTCCCTCGCTCTGTGTGTGTGTGTGTGTGTGTATGTGTCTCCCTCGCTCTGTGTGTGTGTCTCCCTCGCTCTGTGTGTGTGTGTGTGTCCCTCCCTCGCTCTGTGTGTGTGTGTGTGTCCCTACCTCGCTCTGTGTGTGTGTGTGTGTGTCCCTCCCTCGATCTGTGTGTGTGTGTGTGTTCCTCCCTCGCTCTGTGTGTGTGTTCCTCCCTCGCCCTGTGTGTGTGTTCCTCCCTCGCCCTGTGTGTGTGTTCCTGCCTTACTCTGTGTGTGTGTTCCTCCCTCGCTCTGTGTGTGTGTCGCTCCCTCGCTCTGTGTGTGTGTGTCCCTACCTCGCTCTGTGTGTGTGTGTCCCTCCCTCGCTCTGTGTGTGTGTGTGTGTGTGTCCCTCCCTCGCTGTGTGTGTGTGTGTATGTTCCTCCCTCGCTCTGTGTGTGTGTTCCTCCCTCGCTCTTTGTGTGTGACCCACCCTCGCTCTGTGTGTGTGTGTGTCCCTCCCTCGCTCTGTGTGTGTGTGTGTGTGTGTGTGTGTGTCCCTCCCTCGCTCTGTGTGTGTGTGTGTGTGTCCCTCCCTCACTTTGTGTGTGTGTGTGTGTGTATATGTCCCTCCCTCGCTCTGTGTGTGTGTGTGTGTGTGTGTGTGTCCCTCCCTCGCTCTGCGTGTGTGTGTGTGTATGTGTCCCTCCCTCGCTCTGTGTGTGTGTGTGTGTATGTGACCCTGCCTCGCTCTGTGTGTGTGTGTGTGTCCCTCCCTCGCTCTGTGTGTGTGTGTGTGTCCGTCCCTCGCTCTGTGTGTGTGTGTGTCCCTCCCTCGCTGTGTGTGTGTGTGTGTGTGTGTCCCTCCCTCGCTCTGTGTGTGTGTGTGCGTGTGTGTGTGTGTATGTGTCCCTCCCTCGCTCTGTCTGTGTGTGTGTCTGTATGTGTCCCTCCCTCGCTCTGTGTGTGTGTGTGTGTGTGTGTCCCTCCCTCGCTCTGTGTGTGTGTGTGTGTGTATGTGTCCCTCCCTCGCTCTGTGTGTGTATGTGTCCCCCCCTCGCTCTGTGTGTGTGTGTGTGTGTGTGTCCCTCCCCCGCTCTGTGTGTGTGTGTCCCTCCCTCGCTCTGTGTGTGTGTGTGTCCCTCCCTCGCTCTGTGTGTGTGTGTGTGTGTGTCCCTCCCTCGCTCTGTGTGTGTGTGTGTTCCTCCCTCTGTGTGTGTGTGTGTGTGTGTGTGTTCCTCCCTCGCTCTGTGTGTGAGTTCCTCCCTCGCTCTGTGTGTGTGTTCCTCCCTCTCTCTTTGTGTGTGTGTGTGTGACCCTCCCTCGCTCTGTGTGTGTGTGTGTGTGTGTGTGTGTGTGTGTCTCCCTCGCTCTGTGTGTGTGTGTGTGTGTCCCTCCCTCGCTCTGTGTGTGTGTGTGTCCCTACCTCGCTCTGTGTGTGTGTGTGTATGTCCCTCCCTCGATCTGTGTGTGTGTGTGTGTTCCTCCCTCGCTCTGTGTGTGTGTTCATCCCTCGCCCTGTGTGTGTGTTCCTCCCTCGCCCTGTGTGTGTGTTCCTCTCTAACTCTGTGTGTGTGTTCCTCCCTCGCTCTGTGTGTGTCCCTCCCTCGCTCTGTGTGTGTGTGTCCCTACCTCGCTCTGTGTGTGTGTGTCCCTCCCTCGCTCTGTGTGTGTGTGTGTGTCCCTCCCTCGCTGTGTGTGTGTGTATGTTCCTCCCTCGCTCTGTGTGTGTGTTCCTCCCTCGCTCTTTGTGTGTGACCCACCCTCGCTCTGTGTGTGTGTGTGTTCCTCCCTCGCTCTGTGTGTGTGTGTGTGTGTGTGTGTGTCCCTCCCTGGCTCTGTGTGTGTGTGTGTGTGTGTGTATGTGTCCCTCCCTCGCTCTGTGTGTGTGTGTGTGTATGTGACCCTGCCTCGCTCTGTGTGTGTGTGTGTGTCCCTCCCTCGCTCTGTGTGTGTGTGTGTGTCCGTCCCTCGCTCTGTGTGTGTGTGTGTGTGTCCCTCCCTCGCTGTGTGTGTGTGTGTGTGTGTGTGTGTGTGTCCCTCCCTCGCTCTGTGTGTGTGTGCGTGTGTGTGTGTGTATGTGTCCCTCCCTCGCTCTGTGTGTGTGTGTATGTGCCCCCCCTCGCTCTGTGTGTGTGTGTGTGTCCCTCCCTCGCTCTGTGTGTGTGTGTGTCCCTCCCTCGCTCTGTGTGTGTGTGTGTGTGTGTGTGCGCGCGCGTCCCTCCCTCGCTCTGTGTGTGTGTCCCTCCCTCGCTCTGTGTGTGTGTGTGTGTGCGTGTCCCTCCCTCGCTCTGTGTGTGTGTGTGTGTCCCTCCCTCGCTCTGTG
>NW_028270189.1:26037989-26040489 GCF_037043375.1 Chiloscyllium plagiosum | reverse complement strand
GCTCTGTGTGTGTGTGTGTCCCTCCCTCGCTCTGTGTGTGTGTGTGTGTGTGTGTCCCTCCCTCGCTCTGTGTGTGTGTATGTGTCCCTCCCTCGCTCTGTGTGTGTGTGTGTGTCCCTCCCTCGCTCTGTGTGTGTGTGTGTGTGTGTGTCCCTCCCTCGCTCTGTGTGTGTGTGTGTGTGTGTCCCTCCCTCGCTCTGTGTGTGTGTGTGTGTGTGTCCCTCCCTCGCTCTGTGTGTGTGTGTGTGTCTGTGTGTGTGTGTGTGTGTCCCTCCCTCGCTCTGTGTGTGTGTGTGTGTGTGTGTGTCCCTCCCTCGCTCTGTGTGTGTGTGTGTGTGTGTCCCTCCCTCGCTGTGTGTGTGTGTCCCTCCCTCGCTCTGTGTGTGTGTGTGTCCCTCCCTCGCTCTGTGTGTGTGTATGTGTTTCCCTCCTTCGCTCTGTGTGTGTGTGTGTGTGTGTGTGTGTGTCCCTCCCTCGCTCTGTCTGTGTGTGTGTCCCTCTCTCGCTGTGTGTGTGTCCCTCCCTCGCTCTGTGTGTGTGTGTGTGTGTGTCCCTCACTCGCTCTGTGAGTGTGTGTGTGTGTGTCCCTCCCTCGCTCTGTGTGTGTGCGTGTGTGTGTGTGTGTCCCTCCCTCGCTGTGTGTGTGTGTGTCCCTCCCTCGCTCTGTGTGTGTGTGTGTCCCTCCCTCGCTCTGTGTGTGTGTGTGTCCCTCCCTCGCTCTGTGTGTGTGTGTGTCCCTCCCTCGCTCTGTGTGTGTGCGTGTGTGTGTGTGTGTGTCCCTCCCTCGCTGTCTGTGTGTGTGTCCCGCCCTCGCTATGTGTGTGTGTGTGTGTCCCTCCCTCGCTCTGTGTGTGTGTGTGTCCCTCCCTCGCTCTGTGTGTGTGTGTGTGTGTGTGTCCCTCCCTCGCTCTGTGTGTGTGTATGTGTCCCTCCCTCGCTCTGTGTGTGTGTGTGTGTCCCTCCCTCGCTCTGTGTGTGTGTGTGTGTGTCCCTCCCTCGGTCTGTGTGTATGTGTGTGTCCTTCCCTCGCTCTGTGTGTGTGTGTGTGTGTGTGTGTGTCCCTCCCTCGCTCTGTATGTGTGTGTGTGTGTGTCCCTCCCTCGCTCTGTGTGTGTGTGTGTGTGTCCCTCCCTCGCTCTGTGTGTGTATGTGTGTGTGTGAGTGTGTGTGTCCCTCCCTCGCTCTGTGTGTGTGTGTGTCCCTCCCTCGCTCTGTGTGTGTCCCTCCCTCGCTCTGTGTGTGTGTGTGTGTCCCTCCCTCACTGTGTGTGTGTGTGTGTGTGTGTCCCTCCCTCGCTCTGTGTGTGTGTGTGTGTGTGTGTCCCTCCCTCGCTCTGTGTGTGTGTGTGTGTGTGTGTGTCCCTCCCTCGCTCTGTGAATGTACCTCCCTCGCTCTGTGTGTGTGTGTGTGTCCCTCCCTCGCTCTGTGTGTGTGTGTGTGTGTGTGTGTGTCCCTCCCTCGCTCTGTGTGTGTGTGTGTGTGTCCCTCCCTCGCTCTGTGTGTGTGTGTGTGTGTCCCCCCTCGCTCTGTGTGTGTGTGAGACCCTCCCTCGCTGTGTGTGTGTGTGTGTGTGTCCCTCCCTCGCTCTGTGTGTGTGTGTGTGTCTGTGTGTGTGTGTGTGTGTCCCTCCCTCGCTCTGTGTGTGTGTGTGTGTGTGTCCCTCCCTCGCTCTGTGTGTGTGTGTGTGTGTGTCCCTCCCTCGCTCTGTGTGTGTGTGTGTGTCTGTGTGTGTGTGTGTGTGTCCCTCCCTCGCTCTGTGTGTGTGTGTGTGTGTGTCCCTCCCTCGCTCTGTGTGTGTGTGTGTCCCTCCCTCGCTGTGTGTGTGTGTCCCTCCCTCGCTCTGTGTGTGTGTGTGTCCCTCCCTCGCTCTGTGTGTGTGCATGTGTTTCCCTCCTTCGCTCTGTGTGTGTGTGTGTGTGTGTGTGTGTCCCTCCCTCGCTCTGTCTGTGTGTGTGTCCCTCTCTCGCTGTGTGTGTGTGTGTGTCCCTCCCTTGCTCTGTGTGTGTGTGTGTCCCTCCCTCGCTGTGTGTGTGTGTGTGACCTCCCTCGCTGTGTGTGTGTGTGTCCCTCCCTCGCTGTGTGTGTGTGTGTGTGTGTCCCTCCCTCGCTCAGTGTGTGTGTGTGTGTGTGTGTGTGTCCCTCCCCCGCTCTGTGTGTGTGTGTGTGTGTGTGTCCCTCCCTCGCTGTGTGTGTGGGTCCCTCGCTCGCTGTGTGTGTGTGTGTGTCCCTCCCTCGCTGTGTGTGTGTGTCCCTCCCTCGCTGTGTGTGTGTGTCCCTCCCTCGGTGTGTGTGTGTGTGTCCCTCCCTCGCTGTGTGTGTGTGTGTCCCTCCCTCGCTCTGTGTGTGTGTGTCCCTCCCTCGCTCTGTGTGTGTGTGTGTGTGTGTGTGTGTGTGTGTCCCTCCCTCGCTCTGTGAATGTACCTCCCTCGCTCTGTGTGTGTGTGTGTGTCCCTCCCTCGCTCTGTGTGTGTGTGTGTGTGTGTGTGTGTGTCCCTCCCTC
>NW_028270189.1:26007989-26030489 GCF_037043375.1 Chiloscyllium plagiosum | reverse complement strand
TGTGTGACTCTCCCTCGCTGTGTGTGTGTGTGTGTGTGTCCCTCCCTCGCTGTGTGTGTGTGTGTGTGTGTGTCCCTCCCCCGCTCAGTGTGTGTGTGTGTGTGTGTCCCTCCCTCGCTCTGTGTGTGTGTGTGTGTGAGTGTCCCTCCCTCGCTCTGTGTGTGTGTGTGTGTTTGTGTGTGTGTGTGTGTCCCTCCCTCGCTCTGTGTGTGTGTGTGTCCCTCCCTCGCTCTGTGTGTGTCCCTCCCTCGCTCTGTGTGTGTGTGTGTGTGTGTGTCCCTCCCTCACTGTGTGTGCGTGTGTGTGTCCCTCCCTCGCTCTGTGTGTGTGTGTCCCTCCCTCGCTCTGTGTGTGTGTGTTTGTGTGTGTGTGTGTGTGTCCCTCCCTCGCTCTGTGTGTGTGTGTGTCCATCCCTCGCTGTGTGTGTGTGTCCCTCCCTCGCTGTGTGTGTGTGTGTGTACCTCCCTCGCTGTGTGTGTGTGTGTGTGTCCCACCCTCGCACTGTGTGTGTGTGTGTGTGTGTCCATCCCTCGCTGTGTGTGTGTGTGTCCCTCCCACGCAGTATGTGTGTGTGTCCCTCCCACGCTGTGTGTGTGTGTGTCCCTCCCTCGCTGTGTGTGTGTGTGTCCCTCCCTCGCTGTGTGTGTGTGTGTCCCTCCCTCACTCTGTGTGTGTGTGTGTCCTTCCCTCGCTGTGTGTGTGTGTGACCCTCCCTCGCTGTGTGTGTGTGTGTGTCCCTCCCTCGCTGTGTGTGTGTGTGTGTGTGTGTGTGTCCGTGTCCCTCCCTCGCTCAGTGTGTGTGTGTGTGTGTGTGTGTGTCCCTCCCTCGCTCTGTGTGTGTGTGTGTGTGTGTGTGTGTGTGTCCCTCCCTCGCTCAGTGTGTGTGTGTGTGTGTGTCCCTCCCTCGCTCTGTGTGTGTGTGTGTGTGTGTGTGAGTGTCCCTCCCTCGCTCTGTGTGTGTGTGTGTCTGTGTTTGTGTGTGCGTGTGTCCCTCCCTCGCTCTGTGTGTGTGTGTGTCCCTCCCTCGCTCTGTGTGTGTCCCTCCCTCGCTCTGTGTGTGTGTGTGTGTGTGTATGTCCCTCCCTCACTGTGTGTGTGTGTGTGTGTCTCTCCCTCGCTCTGTGTGTGTGTGTGTGTGTGTGAGTGTCCCTCCCTCGCTCTGTGTGTGTGTGTGTGTGTGTGTGTGTGTGTCCCTCCCTCGCTCTGTGTGTGTGTGTGTCCCTCCCTCGCTCTCTGTGTGTGTGTGTGTGTGTGTGTGTGTCCCTCCCTCGCTCTGTGTGTGTGTGTGTGTGTGTCACTCCCTCGCTCTGTGTGTGTGTGTCCCTCCCTCGCTCTGTGTGTGTGTGTGTGTGTGTGTGTGTGTGTGTGTCCCTCCCTCGCTCTGTGTGTGTGTGTCCCTCCCTCGCTCTGTGTGTGTGTGTCTGTGTGTGTGTGTGTCCCTCCCTCGCTCTGTGTGTGTGTGTGTCCATCCCTCGCTGTGTGTGTGTGTCCCTCCCTCGCTCTGTGTGTGTGTGTGTCCCTCCCTCGCTCTGTGTGTGTCCCTCCCTCGCTCTGTGTGTGTGTGTGTGTGTGTGTGTCCCTCCCTCACTGTGTGTGCGTGTGTGTGTCCCTCCCTCGCTCTGTGTGTGTGTGTCCCTCCCTCGCTCTGTGTGTGTGTGTTTGTGTGTGTGTCCCTCCCTCGCTCTGTGTGTGTGTGTGTGTCCTTCCCTCGCTGTGTGTGTGTGTCCCTCCCTCGCTGTGTGTGTGTGTGTGTACCTCCCTCGCTGTGTGTGTGTGTGTGTGTCCCACCCTCGCACTGTGTGTGTGTGTGTGTGTGTGTGTCCATCCCTCGCTGTGTGTGTGTGTGTCCCTCCCACGCAGTATGTGTGTGTGTCCCTCCCACGCTGTGTGTGTGTGTGTCCCTCCCTCGCTGTGTGTGTGTGTGTCCCTCCCTCGCTGTGTGTGTGTGTGTGTCCCTCCCTCGCTCTGTGTGTGTGTGTGTCCTTCCCTCGCTGTGTGTGTGTGTGACCCTCCCTCGCTGTGTGTGTGTGTGTGTGTGTCCCTCCCTCGCTGTGTGTGTGTGTGTGTGTGTGTGTGTCCGTGTCCCTCCCTCGCTCAGTGTGTGTGTGTGTGTGTGTGTGTGTGTCCCTCCCTCGCTCTGTGTGTGTGTGTGTGTGTGTGTGAGTGTCCCTCCCTCGCTCTGTGTGTATGTGTGTCCCTCCCTCGCTCTGTGTGTGTCCCTCCCTCGCTCTGTGTGTGTGTGTGTGTGTGTGTCCCTCCCTCGCTCTGTGTGTGTGTGTGTGTGTCCCTCCGTCGCTCTGTGTGTGTGTGAGTGTGTGTGTGTCCCTCCCTCGCTCTGTGTGTGTGTGTGTGTGTGTGTCCCTCCCTGGCTCTGTGTGTGTGTGTCCCTCCCTCGCTCTGTGTGTGTGTGTGACCTTCCCTCGCTGTGTGTGTGTGTGTGTGTGTGTGTGTGTGTGTGTCCCTCCCTCGCTCTGTGTGTGTATGTCCCTCCCTCGCTCTGTGTGTGTGTGTGTGTGACCCTCCCTCGCTCTGTGTGTGTGTGTGTGTGTGTCCCTCCCTCGCTCTGTGTGTGTGTGTTTGTGTGTGTGTGTGTGTGTCCCTCCCTCGCTCTGTGTGTGTGTGTGTCCATCCCTCGCTGTGTGTGTGTGTCCCTCCCTCGCTGTGTGTGTGTGTGTGTGTGTACCTCCCTCGCTGTGTGTGTGTGTGTGTCCCACCCTCGCACTGTGTGTGTGTGTGTGTGTCCCTCCCTCGCTGTGTGTGTGTGTGTCCCTCCCACGCTGTGTGTGTGTGTGTCCCTCCCACGCTGTGTGTGTGTGTGTCCCTTCCTCGCTGTGTGTGTGTGTGTGTCCCTCCCTCGCTGTGTGTGTGTGTGTGTGTGTCCCTCCCTCGGTGTGTGTGTGTGTGTGTGTGTGTCCCTCCCTCGCTGTGTGTGTGTGTGTGTGTGTGTGTGTGTGTGTGTGTCCCTCCCTCGCTCAGTGTGTGTGTGTGTGTGTGTCCCTCCCTCGCTCTGTGTGTGTGTGTGTGTGTGTGAGTGTCCCTCCCTCGCTCTGTGTGTGTGTGTGTTTGTGTGTGCGTGTGTCCCTCCCTCGCTCTGTGTGTGTGTGTGTCCCTCCCTCGCTCTGTGTGTGTCCCTCCCTCGCTCTGTGTGTGTGTGTGTGTGTATGTCCCTCGCTCACTGTGTGTGTGTGTGTGTGTCTCTCCCTCGCTCTGTGTGTGTGTGTGTGTGTGTGTGTGAGTGTCCCTCCCTCGCTGTGTGTGTGTGTGTGTGTGTGTGTGTGTACCTCCCTCGCTCTGTGTGTGTGTGTGTCCCTCCCTCGCTCTGTGTGTGTGTGTGTGTGTGTGTGTGTGTGTCCCTCCCTCGCTCTGTGTGTGTGTGTGTGTGTCACTCCCTCGCTCTGTGTGTGTGTGTCCCTCCCTCGCTCTGTGTGTGTGTGTGTGTGTGTGTGTGTGTCCCTCCCTCGCTCTCTGTGTGTGTGTCCCTCCCTCGCTCTGTGTGTGTGTGTTTGTGTGTGTGTGTGTCCCTCCCTCGCTCTGTGTGTGTGTGTGTCCATCCCTCGCTGTGTGTGTGTGTCCCTCCCTCGCTGTGTGTGTGTGTACCTCCCTCGCTGTGTGTGTGTGTGTGTGTCCCACCCTCGCACTGTGTGTGTGTGTGTGTGTCCATCCCTCGCTGTGTGTGTGTGTGTCCCTCCCACGCAGTACGTGTGTGTGTCCCTCCCACGCTGTGTGTGTGTGTGTCCCTCCCTCGCTGTGTGTGTGTGTGTCCCTCCCTCGCTGTGTGTGTGTGTGTGTCCCTCCCTCGCTCTGTGTGTGTGTGTGTCCTTCCCTCGCTGTGTGTTTTTTGTGACCCTCCCTCGCTGTGTGTGTGTGTGTGTCCCTCCCTCGCTGTGTGTGTGTGTGTGTGTGTGTGTCCGTGTCCCTCCCTCGCTCAGTGTGTGTGTGTGTGTGTGTGTGTGTGTGTCCCTCCCTCGCTCTGTGTGTGTGTGTGAGTGTCCCTCCCTCGCTCTGTGTGTATGTGTGTCCCTCCCTCGCTCTGTGTGTGTCCCTCCCTCGCTCTGTGTGTGTGTGTGTGTGTGTGTGTCCATCCCTCGCTCTGTGTGTGTGTGTGTGTGTGTCCCTCCCTCGCTCTGTGTGTGTGTGTGTGTGTGTGTGTCCCTCCCTCGCTCTGTGTGTGTGTGTGTGTGTGTGTCCCTCCCTGGCTCTGTGTGTGTGTGTCCCTCCCTCGCTCTGTGTGTGTGTGTGACCTTCCCTCGCTGTGTGTGTGTGTGTGTGTGTGTGTCCCTCCCTCGCTCTGTGTGTGTATGTCCCTCCCTCGCTCTGTGTGTGTGTGTGTGTGACCCTCCCTCGCTCTGTGTGTGTGTGTGTGTGTCCCTCCCTCGCTCTGTGTGTGTGTGGTTGTGTGTGTGTGTGTGTGTCCCTCCCTCGCTCTGTGTGTGTGTGTGTCCATCCGTCGCTGTGTGTGTGTGTCCCTCCCTCGCTGTGTGTGTGTGTGTACCTCCCTCGCTGTGTGTGTGTGTGTGTCCCACCCTCGCACTGTGTGTGTGTGTGTGTGTCCCTCCCTCGCTGTGTGTGTGTGTCCCTCCCACGCTGTGTGTGTGTGTGTCCCTCCCACGCTGTGTGTGTGTGTGTCCCTCCCTCGCTGTGTGTGTGTGTGTGTCCCTCCCTCGCTGTGTGTGTGTGTGTGTGTGTCCCTCCCTCGCTGTGTGTGTGTGTGTGTCCCTCCCTCGCTCTGTGTGTGTGTGTGTCCTTCCCTCGCTGTGTGTGTGTGTGACCCTCCCTCGCTGTGTGTGTGTGTGTGTGTGTGTGTCCCTCCCTCGCTGTGTGTGTGTGTGTGTGTCCCTCCCTCGCTCAGTGTGTGTCCCTCCCTCGCTCAGTGTGTGTGTGTGTGTGTGTCCCTCCCTCGCTCTGTGTGTGTGTGTGTGTGTGTGTGAGTGTCCCTCCCTCGCTCTGTGTGTGTGTGTGTGTGTTTGTGTGTGCGTGTGTCCCTCGATCGCTCTGTGTGTGTGTGTGTCCCTCCCTCACTCTGTGTGTGTGTGTGTCCCTCCCTCGCTCTGTGTGTGTGTGTGTCCCTCCCTCGCTCTGTGTGTGTCCCTCCCTCGCTCTGTGTGTGTGTGTGTGTGTATGTCCCTCCCTCACTGTGTGTGTGTGTGTGTGTGTCTCTCCCTCGCTCTGTGTGTGTGTGTGTGTGTGAGTGTCCCTCCCTCGCTCTGTGTGTGTGTGTGTGTGTGTGTGTGTCCCTCCCTCGCTCTGTGTGTGTGTGTGTCCCTCCCTCGCTCTGTGTGTGTCCCTCCCTCGCTCTGTGTGTGTGTGTGTGTGTGTGTCCCTCCCTCACTCTGTGTGTGTGTGTCCATCCCTCGCTGTGTGTGTGTGTCCCTCCCTCTGTGTGTGTGTGTACCTCCCTCGCTGTGTGTGTGTGTGTGTGTCCCACCCTCGCTCTGTGTGTGTGTGTGTGTGTCCCTCCCTCGCTCTGTGTGTGTGTGTGTGTGTGTGTCCCTCCCTCGCTCTGTGTGTGTGTGTGTGTGTGTGTGTCCCTCCCTCGCTCTGTGTGTGTGTGTGTGTGTGTGTGTGTCCCTCCCTGGCTCTGTGTGTGTATGTCCCTCCCTCGCTCTGTGTGTGTGTATGACCTCCCCTCGCTGTGTGTGTGTGTGTGTGTGTGTGTGTGTCCCTCCCTCGCTCTGTGTGTGTGTGTCCCTCCATCGCTCTGTGTGTGTGTGTGTGTGTATGTCCCTCCCTCGCTCTGTGTGTGTATGTGTGACCCTCCCTCGCTCTGTGTGTGTGTGTGTGTGTCCCTCCCTCGCTCTGTGTGTGTTTGTGTGTGTGTGTGTTTGTGTCCCTCCCTCGCTCTGTGTGTGTGTGTCCATCCCTCGCTGTGTGTGTGTGTCCCTCCCTCGCTGTGTGTGTGTGTGTACCTCCCTCGCTGTGTGTGTGTGTGTGTCCCACCCTCGCACTGTGTGTGTGTGTGTGTGTGTGTCCCACCCTCGCACTGTGTGTGTGTGTGTCCCTCCCTCGCTCTGTGTGTGTGTGTGTGTGTCCCTCCCTCGCTCTGTGTGTGTGTGTGTGTGTCCCTCCCTCGCTCTGTGTGTGTGTGTGTCCCTCCCTCGCTCTGTGTGTGTGTGTGTGTGTGTGTCCCTCCCTCGCTCTTTGTGTGTGTGTGTGTCCCTCCCTCGCTCTGTGTGTGTGTGTGTAAATGTCCCTCCCTCGCTCTGTGTGTGTGTGTGTGTGTGTGTGTGTCCCTCCCTCGCTCTGTGTGTGTGTGTGTGTCCCTCCCTCGCTCTGTGTGTGTGTGTGTGTCCCTCCCTCGCTCTGTGTGTGTGTGTGTAAATGTCCCTCCCTCGCTCTGCGTGTGTGTGTGTGTGTGTGTGTGTGTGTCCCTCCCTCGCTCTGTGTGTGTGTGTGTGTGTGTGTCCCTCCCTCGCTTTGTGTGTGTGTGTGTAAATGTCCCTCCCTCGCTCTGTGTGTGTGTGTGTGTGTGTGTATCCCTCCCTCGCTCTGTGTGTGTGTGTGTGTGTGTGTCCCTCCCTCGCTCTGTGTGTGTGTGTGTGTGTGTGTGTGTGTCCCTCCCTCGCTCTGTGTGTGTGTGTGTGTCACTCCCTCGCTCTGTGTGTGTGTGTCCCTCCCTCGCTCTGTGTGTGTGTGTGTGTGTGTGTGTGTGTGTGTCCCTCCCTCGCTCTGTGTGTGTGTGTGTCCCTCCCTCGCTCTGTGTGTGTGTGTGTGTGTACCTCCCTCGCTCTGTGTGTGTGTGTGTCCGTCCCTCGCTCTGTGTGAATGTGTGTCCCTCCCTCGCTCTGTGTGTGTGTGTGCGTGTGTCGCTCCCTCGCTCTGTGTGTGTGTGTGTGTGTCCCTCCCTCGCTCTCTGTGTGTGTGAGTGTGTGTGTCCCTCCCTCGCTCTGTGTGTGTGTGTGTGTCCCTCCCTCGCTCTGTGTGTGTGTGGCTCTCCCTCGCTCTGTGTGTGTGTGTGTGTGTGTGTGTTTGTCTCCCTCCCTCGCTCTGTGTGTGTGTGTTTGTGTGTGTGTGTCCCTCCCTCGCTCTGTGTGTGTGTGTGTATGTCTCTCCCTTGCTCTGTGTGTGTGTGTGTGTGTCGCTCCGTCGCTCTGTGTGTGTGTGTGTCCCTCCCTCGCTCTGTGTGTGTGTGTGTGTGTGTGTGTCCTCCCTCGCTCTGTGTGTGTGTGTCCCTCCCTCGCTCTGTGTGTGTGTGTGTGTGTGTGTGTGTGTGTGTGTCCCTCCCTCGCTCTGTGTGTGTGTGTGTCCCTCCCTCACTGTGTGTGTGTGTGTATGTCCCTCCCTCGCTCTGTGTGTGTGTGTGTGTGTGTGTGTCCCTCCTTCGCTCTGTGTGTGTGTGTGTGTGTGAGTGTCCCTCCCTCGCTCTGTGTGTGTGTGTGTGTGTGTGTCCCTCCCTCGCTCTGTGTGTGTGTGTGTCCCTCCCTCGCTTTGTGTGTGTCCCTCCCTCGCTCTGTGTGTGTGTGTGTGTGTGTCCCTCCCTCGCTCTGTGTGTGTGTGTCCATCCCTCGCTGTGTGTGTGTGTCCCTCCCTCGCTGTGTGTGTGTGTGTGTACCTCCCTCGCTGTGTGTGTGTGTGTGTCCCACCCTCGCACTGTGTGTGTGTGTGTGTGTCCCTCCCTCTCTGTGTGTGTGTGTGTGTCCCTCCCTCGCTCTGTGTGTGTGTGTCCCTCCCTCGCTCTGTGTGTGTGTGTGTCCATCCCTCGCTCTGTGTGTGTGTGTGTGTGTGTGTGTCCCTCCCTCGCTCTGTGTGTGTGTGTGTGTCCCTCCCTCGCTCTGTGTGTGTCCCTCCCTCGCTCTGTGTGTGTGTGTGTGTGTGTGTGTGTGTCCCTCCCTCACTCTGTGTGTGTGTGTCCATCCCTCGCTGTGTGTGTGTGTCCCTCCCTCTGTGTGTGTGTGTGTGTACCTCCCTCGCTGTGTGTGTGTGTGTGTGTCCCACCCTCGCTCTGTGTGTGTGTGTGTGTGTCCCTCCCTCGCTCTGTGTGTGTGTGTGTGTGTCCCTCCCTCGCTCTGTGTGTGTGTGTGTGTGTGTCCCTCCCTCGCTCTGTGTGTGTGTGTGTGTATGTCCCTCCCTCGCTCTGTGTGTGTATGTGTGACCCTCCCTCGCTCTGTGTGTGTGTGTGTGTCCCTCCCTCGCTCTGTGTGTGTTTGTGTGTGTGTGTGTTTGTGTCCCTCCCTCGCTCTGTGTGTGTGTGTCCATCCCTCGCTGTGTGTGTGTGTCCCTCCCTCGCTGTGTGTGTGTGTGTACCTCCCTCGCTGTGTGTGTGTGTGTGTCCCACCCTCGCACTGTGTGTGTGTGTGTGTGTGTCCCACCCTCGCACTGTGTCCCTCCCTCGCTCTGTGTGTGTGTGTGTGTCCCTCCCTCGCTCTGTGTGTGTGTGTGTGTGTGTCCCTCCCTCGCTCTGTGTGTGTGTGTGTCCCTCCCTCGCTCTGTGTGTGTGTGTGTGTGTGTCCCTCCCTCGCTCTTTGTGTGTGTGTGTGTCCCTCCCTCGCTCTGTGTGTGTGTGTGTAAATGTCCCTCCCTCGCTCTGTGTGTGTGTGTGTGTGTGTGTGTGTGTGTCCCTCCCTCGCTCTGTGTGTGTGTGTGTGTCCCTCCCTCGCTCTGTGTGTGTGTGTGTGTCCCTCCCTCGCTCTGTGTGTGTGTGTGTAAATGTCCCTCCCTCGCTCTGTGTGTGTGTGTGTGTGTGTGTCCCTCCCTCGCTCTGTGTGTGTGTGTGTGTGTGTGTGTCCCTCCCTCGCTCTGTGTGTGTGTGTGTGTCCCTCCCTCGCTTTGTGTGTGTGTGTGTAAATGTCCCTCCCTCGCTCTGTGTGTGTGTGTGTATCCCTCCCTCGCTCTGTGTGTGTGTGTGTGTCCCTCCCTCGCTCTGTGTGTGTGTGTGTGTGTGTGTGTGTCCCTCCCTCGCTCTGTGTGTGTGTGTCCCTCCCTCGCTCTGTGTGTGTGTGTGTGTGTGTGTGTGTGTGTGTCCCTCCCTCGCTCTGTGTGTGTGTGTCCCTCCCTCGCTCTGTGTGTGTGTGTGTGTGTGTGTGTGTCCCTCCTTCGCTCTGTGTGTGTGTGTCCCTCCCTCGCTCTGTGTGTGTGTGTGTGTGTGTACCTCCCTCGCTCTGTGTGTGTGTCCGTCCCTCGCTCTGTGTGAATGTGTGTCCCTCCCTCGCTCTGTGTGTGTGTGTGCGTGTGTCGCTCCCTCGCTCTGTGTGTGTGTGTGTGTGTGTCCCTCCCTCGCTCTCTGTGTGTGTGAGTGTGTGTGTCCCTCCCTCGCTCTGTGTGTGTGTGTGTGTGTCCCTCCCTCGGTCTGTGTGTGTGTGGCTCTCCCTCGCTCTGTGTGTGTGTGTGTGTGTTTGTCTCCCTCCCTCGCTCTGTGTGTGTGTGTTTGTGTGTGTGTGTCCCTCCCTCGCTCTGTGTGTGTGTGTGTATGTCTCTCCCTTGCTCTGTGTGTGTGTGTGTGTGTGTCGCTCCGTCGCTCTGTGTGTGTGTGTGTCCCTCCCTCGCTCTGTGTGTGTGTGTGTGTGTGTGTGTGTGTGTGTGTGTCCCTTCCTCGCTCTGTGTGTGTGTGTGTGTCCCTCCCTCGCTCTGTGTGTGTGTGTGTGTGTGTGTGTCCTCCCTCGCTCTGTGTGTGTGTGTCCCTCCCTCGCTCTGTGTGTGTGTGTGTGTGTGTGTGTGCGTGTCCCTCCCTCGCTCTGTGTGTGTGTGTGTCCCTCCCTCACTGTGTGTGTGTGTGTATGTCCCTCCCTCGCTCTGTGTGTGTGTGTGTGTGTGTGTGTGTCCCTCCTTCGCTCTGTGTGTGTGTGTGAGTGTCCCTCCCTCGCTCTGTGTGTGTGTGTGTGTGTGTGTCCCTCCCTCGCTCTGTGTGTGTGTGTGTCCCTCCCTCGCTTTGTGTGTGTCCCTCCCTCGCTCTGAGTGTGTGTGTGTGTGTGTGTGTGTGTCCCTCCCTCGCTCTGTGTGTGTGTGTCCATCCCTCGCTGTGTGTGTGTGTCCCTCCCTCGCTGTGTGTGTGTGTGTGTACCTCCCTCGCTGTGTGTGTGTGTGTGTCCCACCCTCGCACTGTGTGTGTGTGTGTGTGTCCCTCCCTCTGTGTGTGTGTGTGTGTGTCCCTCCCTCGCTCTGTGTGTGTGTGTCCCTCCCTCGCTCTGTGTGTGTGTGTGTGTGTCCCTCCCTCGCTCTGTGTGTGTGTGTGTGTGTGTCCCTCCCTCGCTCTGTGTGTGTGTGTGTGTGTGTGTCCCTCCCTGGCTCTGTGTGTGTGTGTCCCTCCCTCGCTCTGTGTGTGTGTGTGACCTTCCTTCGCTGTGTGTGTGTGTGTGTGTCCCTCCCTCGCTCTGTGTGTGTGTGTCCCTCCCTCGCTCTGTGTGTGTGTGTGTGTGCGTATGTCCCTCCCTCGCTCTGTGTGTGTGTGTGTGACCCTCCCTCGCTCTGTGTGTGTGTGTGTGTGTGGCCCTCCCTCGCTCTGTGTGTGTATGTTTGTGTGTGTGTGTGTTTGTGTCCCTCCCTCGCTCTGTGTGTGTGTGTCCATCCCTCGCTGTGTGTGTGTGTCCCTCCCTCGCTGTATGTGTGTGTGTACCTCCCTCGCTGTGTGTGTGTGTGTGTCCCACCCTAGCACTGTGTGTGTGTGTGTGTGTCCCACCCTCGCACTGTGTGTGTTTGTGTGTGTCCCTCCCTCGCTCTGTGAGTGTGTGTGTCCCTCCCTCGCTGTGTGTGTGTGTGTGTGTGTGTCCCTCCCTCGCTCTGTGTGTGTGTGTGTGTGTGTCCCTCCCTCGCTCTGTGTGTGTGTGTCCCTCCCTCGCTCTGTGTGTGTGTGTGTCCCTCCCTCGCTCTGTGTGTGTGTGTGTGTGTGTCCCTCCCTCGCTCTTTGTGTGTGTGTGTGTCCCTCCCTCGCTCTGTGTGTGTGTGTGTAAATGTCCCTCCCTCGCTCTGTGTGTGTGTGTGTGTATGTGTGTGTGTGTGTGTGTGTCCCTCCCTCGCTCTGTGTGTGTGTGTGTGTGTCACTCCCTCGCTCTGTGTGTGTGTGTCCCACCCTCGCTCTGTGTGTGTGTGTGTGTGTCCCTCCCTCGCTCTGTGTGTGTGTGTCCCTCCCTTGCTCTGTGTGTGTGTGTGTGTGTGTGTACCTCCCTCGCTCTGTGTGTGTGCGTGTCCGTCCCTCGCTCTGTGTGAGTGTGTGTCCCTCCCTCGCTCTGTGCGTGTGTGTGCGTGTGTCGCTCCCTCGCTCTGTGTGTGTGTGTGTGTGTGTCCCTCCCTCGCTCTCTGTGTGTGTGAGTGTGTGTGTCCCTCCCTCGCTCTGTGTGTGTGTGTGTGTCCCTCCCTCGCTCTGTGTGTGTGTGGCTCTCCCTCGCTCTGTGTGTGTGTGTGTGTGTCTCCCTCCCTCGCTCTGTGTGTGTGTGTTTGTGTGTGTGTGTCCCTCCCTCGCTCTGTGTGTGTGTGTGTATGTCTCTCCCTTGCTCTGTGTGTGTGTGTGTGTGTGTGTCCCTCCCTCGCTCTGTGTGTGTGTGTCCCTCCCTCGCTGTGTGTGTGTGTGTCCCTCCCTCGCTGTGTGTGTGTGTCCCTCCCTCGCTCTGTGTGCGTGTGTCCGTCCCTCGCTCTGTGTGTGTGTGTCCCTCCCTCGCTCTGTGTGTGTGCGTCCCTCCCTCGCTGTGTGTGTGTGTGTCCCTCCCTCGCTGTGTGTGTGTGTGTTTGTGTCCCTCCCTCGCTGTGTGTGTGTGTCCCTCCCTTGCTGTGTGTGTGGTTGTCCCTCCCACGCTGTGTGTGTGTCCCTCCCTCGCTGTGTGTGTGTGTGTCCCTCCCTCGCTGTGTGTGTGTGTGTGTCCCTCCCTCGCTCTGTGTGTGTGTGTGTCCCTCCCTCGCTGTGTGTGTGTGTGTGTGACCCTCCCTCGCTGTGTGTGTGTGTGTGTGTCCCTCCCTCGCTGTGTGTGTGTGTGTGTGTTTGTGTGTGTGTCCCTCCCTCGCTGTGTGTATGTATGTGTCCCTCCCTCGCTGCGTGTATGTGTGTGTGACCCTCCCTCGCAGTGTGTGTGTGTGTGTGTCCCTCCCTCGCTGTGTGTGTGTGTGTGTGTTTGTGTGTGTGTCCCTCCCTCGCTGTGTGTATGTGTGTGTCCCTCCCTCGCTGTGTGTGTGTGTCCCTCCCTCGCTGTGTGTGTGTGTCTCCCTCCCTCGCTGTGTGTGTGTGTGTGTGTGTGTTTCCCTCCCTCGCTGGGTGTGTGTGTGCGTGTCCCTCCCTCGCTCTGTGTGTGTGTGTGTGTCCCTCCCTCGCTCTGTGTGTGTGTGTGTGTGTGTGTGTGTGTGTGTGTATGTGTCCCTCCCTCGCTCTGTGTGTGTGTCCCTCCCTCGCTGTGTGTGTGTGTGTGTGTCCCTCCCTCGCTGTGTGTGTGTGTGTGTGTGTTTGTGTGTGTGTCCCTCCCTCGCTGTGTGTATGTGTGTGTCCCTCCCTCGCTGCGTGTATGTGTGTGTGACCCTCCCTCGCTGTGTGTGTGTGTGTGTGTCCCTCCCTCGCTGTGTGTGTGTGTGTGTTTGTGTGTGTGTCCCTCCCTCGCTGTGTGTATGTGTGTGTCCCTCCCTCGCTGTGTGTGTGTGTCCCTCCCTCGCTGTGTGTGTGTGTCTCCCTCCCTCGCTGTGTGTGTGTGTGTGTGTGTGTGTGTCCCTCCCTCGCTGTGTGTGTGTGTGTGTGTGTCTGTGTGCGTGTCCCTCCCTCGCTCTGTGTGTGTGTGTGTGTGTCACTCCCTCGCTCTGTGTGTGTGTGTCCCTCCCTCGCTCTGTGTGTGTGTGTGTGTGTGTGTGTGTGTGTGTCCCTCCCTCGCTCTGTGTGTGTGTGTCCCTCCCTCGCTCTGTGTGTGTGTGTGTGTGTGTGTCCCTCCCTCGCTCTGTGTGTGTGTGTCCCTCCCTCGCTCTGTGTGTGTGTGTGTGTGTGTGTACCTCCCTCGCTCTGTGTGTGTGTGTGTGTCCGTCCCTCGCTCTGTGTGAATGTGTGTCCCTCCCTCGCTCTGTGTGTGTGTGTGCGTGTGTCGCTCCCTCGCTCTGTGTGTGTGTGTGTGTGTCCCTCCCTCGCTCTCTGTGTGTGTGAGTGTGTGTGTCCCTCCCTCGCTCTGTGTGTGTGTGTGTGTCCCTCCCTCGCTCTGTGTGTGTGTGGCTCTCCCTCGCTCTGTGTGTGTGTGTGTGTGTGTGTGTGTGTGTGTTTGTCTCCCTCCCTCGCTCTGTGTGTGTGTGTTTGTGTGTGTGTGTCCCTCCCTCGCTCTGTGTGTGTGTGTGTATGTCTCTCCCTTGCTCTGTGTGTGTGTGTGTGTGTGTCCCTCCCTCGCTCTTTGTGTGTGTGTGTGTGTGTCGCTCCGTCGCTCTGTGAGTGTGTGTGTCCCTCCCTCGCTCTGTGTGTGTGTGTGTGTGTGTGTGTGTGTGTGTGTCCCTTCCTCGCTCTGTGTGTGTGCGTGTGTCCCTCCCTCGCTCTGTGTGTGTGTGTGTGTGTGTCCTCCCTCGCTCTGTGTGTGTGTGTGTCCCTCCCTCGCTCTGTGTGTGTGTGTGTGTGTGTGTGTCCCTCCCTCGCTCTGTGTGTGTGTGTGTCCCTCCCTCACTGTGTGTGTGTGTGTATGTCCCTCCCTCGCTGTGTGTGTGTGTGTGTGTGTCCCTCCTTCGCTCTGTGTGTGTGTGTGTGTGTGAGTGTCCCTCCCTCGCTCTGTGTGTGTGTGTGTGTGTGTGTCCCTCCCTCGCTCTGTGTGTGTGTGTGTCCCTCCCTCGCTTTGTGTGTGTCCCTCCCTCGCTCTGTGTGTGTGTGTGTGTGTGTGTGTGTGTGTCCCTCCCTCGCTCTGTGTGTGTGTGTCCATCCCTCGCTGTGTGTGTGTGTCCCTCCCTCGCTGTGTGTGTGTGTGTGTGTACCTCCCTCGCTGTGTGTGTGTGTGTGTCCCACCCTCGCACTGTGTGTGTGTGTGTGTGTCCCTCCCTCTCTGTGTGTGTGTGTGTGTCCCTCCCTCGCTCTGTGTGTGTGTGTCCCTCCCTCGCTCTGTGTGTGTGTGTGTATGTCCCTCCCTCGCTCTGTGTGTGTGTGTGTGACCCTCCCTCGCTCTGTGTGTGTGTGTGTGGCCCTCCCTCGCTCTGTGTGTGTATGTTTGTGTGTGTGTGTGTTTGTGTCCCTCCCTCGCTCTGTGTGTGTGTGTCCATCCCTCGCTGTGTGTGTGTGTCCCTCCCTCGCTGTGTGTGTGTGTGTACCTCCCTCGCTGTGTGTGTGTGTGTGTCCCACCCTCGCACTGTGTGTGTGTGTGTGTGTGTCCCACCCTCGCACTGTGTGTGTGTGTGTGTGTGTGTCCCTCCCTCGCTCTGTGAGTGTGTGTGTCCCTCCCTCGCTCTGTGTGTGTGTGTGTGTCCCTCCCTCGCTCTGTGTGTGTGTGTGTGTCCCTCCCTCGCTCTGTGTGTGTGTGTCGCTCCGTCGCTCTGTGTGTGTGTGTCCCTCCCTCGCTCTGTGTGTGTGTGTGTGTGTGTGTGTGTGTGTGTGTCTTCCTCGCTCTGTGTGTGTGTGTGTGTCCCTCCCTCGCTCTGTGTGTGTGTGTGTGTGTGTGTCCTCCCTCGCTCTGTGTGTGTGTGTGTGTCCCTCCCTCGCTCTGTGTGTGTGTGTGTGTGTGTGTGTGTGTGTGTGCGTGTCCCTCCCTCGCTCTGTGTGTGTGTGTGTGTGTGTGTCCCTCCCTCGCTCTGTGTGTGTGTGTGTCCCTCCCTCGCTTTGTGTGTGTCCCTCCCTCGCTCTGTGTGTGTGTGTCCCTCCCTCGCTCTGTGTGTGTGTGTCCATCCCTCGCTGTGTGTGTGTGTCCCTCCCTCGCTGTGTGTGTGTGTGTGTACCTCCCTCGCTGTGTGTGTGTGTGTGTCCCACCCTCGCACTGTGTGTGTGTGTCCCTCCCTCTCTCTGTGTGTGTGTGTGTCCCTCTCTCGCTCTGTGTGTGTGTGTCCCTCCCTCGCTCTGTGTGTGTGTGTCCCTCCCTCGCTCTGTGTGTGTGTGTGTGTGTATGTCCCTCCCTCGCTCTGTGTGTGTGTGTGTGACCCTCCCTCGCTCTGTGTGTGTGTGTGTGGCCCTCCCTCGCTCTGTGTGTGTATGTTTGTGTGTGTGTGTGTTTGTGTCCCTCCCTCGCTCTGTGTGTGTGTGTCCATCCCTCGCTGTGTGTGTGTGTCCCTCCCTCGCTGTGTGTGTGTGTGTACCTCCCTCGCTGTGTGTGTGTGTGTGTCCCACCCTCGCACTGTGTGTGTGTGTGTGTGTCCCACCCTCGCACTGTGTGTGTGTGTGTGTGTGTGTCCCTCCCTCGCTCTGTGAGTGTGTGTGTCCCTCCCTCGCTCTGTGTGTGTGTGTGTGTGTGTCCCTCCCTCGCTCTGTGTGTGTGTGTGTGTGTCCCTCCCTCGCTCTGTGTGTGTGTGTCCCTCCCTCGCTCTGTGTGTGTGTGTGTCCCTCCCTCGCTCTGTGTGTGTGTGTGTGTGTGTCCCTCCCTCGCTCTTTGTGTGTGTGTGTGTCCCTCCCTCGCTCTGTGTGTGTGTGTGTAAATGTCCCTCCCTCGCTCTGTGTGTGTGTGTGTGTATGTGTGTGTGTGTGTGTGTGTCCCTCCCTCGCTCTGTGTGTGTGTGTGTGTGTCACTCCCTCGCTCTGTGTGTGTGTGTCCCTCCCTCGCTCTGTGTGTGTGTGTGTGTGTGTGTCCCTCCCTCGCTCTGTGTGTGTGTGTCGCTCCCTTGCTCTGTGTGTGTGTGTGTGTGTGTGTACCTCCCTCGCTCTGTGTGTGTGCGTGTCCGTCCCTCGCTCTGTGTGAGTGTGTGTCCCTCCCTCGCTCTGTGCGTGTGTGTGCGTGTGTCGCTCCCTCGCTCTGTGTGTGTGTGTGTGTGTGTCCCTCCCTCGCTCTCTGTGTGTGTGAGTGTGTGTGTCCCTCCCTCGCTCTGTGTGTGTGTGTGTGTCCCTCCCTCGCTCTGTGTGTGTGTGGCTCTCCCTCGCTCTGTGTGTGTGTGTGTGTGTCTCCCTCCCTCGCTCTGTGTGTGTGTGTTTGTGTGTGTGTGTCCCTCCCTCGCTCTGTGTGTGTGTGTGTGTATGTCTCTCCCTTGCTCTGTGTGTGTGTGTGTGTGTGTCCCTCCCTCGCTCTGTGTGTGTGTGTCCCTCCCTCGCTGTGTGTGTGTGTGTCCCTCCCTCGCTGTGTGTGTGTGTCCCTCCCTCGCTCTGTGTGTGTGTGTCCGTCCCTCGCTCTGTGTGTGTGTGTCCCTCCCTCGCTCTGTGTGTGTGCGTCCCTCCCTCGCTGTGTGTGTGTGTGTCCCTCCCTCGCTGTGTGTGTGTGTGTTTGTGTCCCTCCCTCGCTGTGTGTGTGTGTCCCTCCCTTGCTGTGTGTGTGGTTGTCCCTCCCACGCTGTGTGTGTGTCCCTCCCTCGCTGTGTGTGTGTGTCCCTCCCTCGCTGTGTGTGTGTGTGTGTCCCTCCCTCGCTCTGTGTGTGTGTGTGTCCCTCCCTCGCTGTGTGTGTGTGTGTGTGACCCTCCCTCGCTGTGTGTGTGTGTGTGTGTCCCTCCCTCGCTGTGTGTGTGTTTGTGTGTGTGTCCCTCCCTCGCTGTGTGTATGTATGTGTCCCTCCCTCGCTGCGTGTATGTGTGTGTGACCCTCCCTCGCTGTGTGTGTGTGTGTGTGTCCCTCCCTCGCTGTGTGTGTGTGTGTGTTTGTGTGTGTGTCCCTCCCTCGCTGTGTGTATGTGTGTGTCCCTCCCTCGCTGTGTGTGTGTGTCCCTCCCTCGCTGTGTGTGTGTGTCTCCCTCCCTCGCTGTGTGTGTGTGTGTGTGTGTGTGTCCCTCCCTCGCTGTGTGTGTGTGTGCGTGTCCCTCCCTCGCTCTGTGTGTGTGTGTGTCCCTCCCTCGCTCTGTGTGTGTGTGTGTGTGTGTGTGTGTATGTGTCCCTCCCTCGCTCTGTGTGTGTGTCCCTCCCTCGCTGTGTGTGTGTGTGTGTGTCCCTCCCTCGCTGTGTGTGTGTGTGTGTGTGTGTGTTTGTGTGTGTGTCCCTCCCTCGCTGTGTGTATGTGTGTGTCCCTCCCTCGCTGCGTGTATGTGTGTGTGACCCTCCCTCGCTGTGTGTGTCCCTCCCTCGCTGTGTGTGTGTGTGTGTTTGTGTGTGTGTCCCTCCCTCGCTGTGTGTGTGTGTCCCTCCCTCGCTGTGTGTGTGTGTCTCCCTCCCTCGCTGTGTGTGTGTGTGTGTGTGTGTGTCCCTCCCTCGCTGTGTGTGTGTGTGTGTGTCCCTCCCTCGCTCTGTGTGTGTGTGTGTGTGTGTGTGTGTGTGTGTCCCTTCCTCGCTCTGTGTGTGTGTGTGTGTCCCTCCCTCGCTCTGTGTGTGTGTGTGTGTCCTCCCTCGCTCTGTGTGTGTGTGTGTGTCCCTCCCTCGCTCTGTGTGTGTGTGTGTGTGTGTGTGTGTGTGTGCGTGTCCCTCCCTCGCTCTGTGTGTGTGTGTGTGTGTGTGTCCCTCCCTCGCTCTGTGTGTGTGTGTGTCCCTCCCTCGCTTTGTGTGTGTCCCTCCCTCGCTCTGTGTGTGTGTGTCCCTCCCTCGCTCTGTGTGTGTGTGTCCATCCCTCGCTGTGTGTGTGTGTCCCTCCCTCGCTGTGTGTGTGTGTGTGTACCTCCCTCGCTGTGTGTGTGTGTGTGTCCCACCCTCGCACTGTGTGTGTGTGTCCCTCCCTCTCTGTGTGTGTGTGTGTGTCCCTCTCTCGCTCTGTGTGTGTGTGTCCCTCCCTCGCTCTGTGTGTGTGTGTCCCTCCCTCGCTCTGTGTGTGTGTGTGTGTGTGTATGTCCCTCCCTCGCTCTGTGTGTGTGTGTGTGACCCTCCCTCGCTCTGTGTGTGTGTGTGTGGCCCTCCCTCGCTCTGTGTGTGTATGTTTGTGTGTGTGTGTGTTTGTGTCCCTCCCTCGCTCTGTGTGTGTGTGTCCATCCCTCGCTGTGTGTGTGTGTCCCTCCCTCGCTGTGTGTGTGTGTGTACCTCCCTCGCTGTGTGTGTGTGTGTGTCCCACCCTCGCACTGTGTGTGTGTGTGTGTGTCCCACCCTCGCACTGTGTGTGTGTGTGTGTGTCCCTCCCTCGCTCTGTGAGTGTGTGTGTCCCTCCCTCGCTCTGTGTGTGTGTGTGTGTGTGTCCCTCCCTCGCTCTGTGTGTGTGTGTGTGTGTCCCTCCCTCGCTCTGTGTGTGTGTGTCCCTCCCTCGCTCTGTGTGTGTGTGTGTCCCTCCCTCGCTCTGTGTGTGTGTGTGTGTGTGTGTCCCTCCCTCGCTCTTTGTGTGTGTGTGTGTCCCTCCCTCGCTCTGTGTGTGTGTGTGTAAATGTCCCTCCCTCGCTCTGTGTGTGTGTGTGTGTATGTGTGTGTGTGTGTGTGTGTGTGTCCCTCCCTCGCTCTGTGTGTGTGTGTGTGTGTCACTCCCTCGCTCTGTGTGTGTGTGTCCCTCCCTCGCTCTGTGTGTGTGTGTGTGTGTGTCCCTCCCTCGCTCTGTGTGTGTGTGTCGCTCCCTTGCTCTGTGTGTGTGTGTGTGTGTGTGTGTACCTCCCTCGCTCTGTGTGTGTGCGTGTCCGTCCCTCGCTCTGTGTGAGTGTGTGTCCCTCCCTCGCTCTGTGCGTTTGTGTGCGTGTGTCGCTCCCTCGCTCTGTGTGTGTGTGTGTGTGTGTGTCCCTCCCTCGCTCTCTGTGTGTGTGAGTGTGTGTGTCCCTCCCTCGCTCTGTGTGTGTGTGTGTGTCCCTCCCTCGCTCTGTGTGTGTGTGGCTCTCCCTCGCTCTGTGTGTGTGTGTGTGTGTCTCCCTCCCTCGCTCTGTGTGTGTGTGTTTGTGTGTGTGTGTCCCTCCCTCGCTCTGTGTGTGTGTGTGTGTATGTCTCTCCCTTGCTCTGTGTGTGTGTGTGTGTGTGTCCCTCCCTCGCTCTGTGTGTGTGTGTCCCTCCCTCGCTGTGTGTGTGTGTGTCCCTCCCTCGCTGTGTGTGTGTGTCCCTCCCTCGCTCTGTGTGTGTGTGTCCGTCCCTCGCTCTGTGTGTGTGTGTCCCTCCCTCGCTCTGTGTGTGTGCGTCCCTCCCTCGCTGTGTGTGTGTGTGTCCCTCCCTCGCTGTGTGTGTGTGTGTTTGTGTCCCTCCCTCGCTGTGTGTGTGTGTCCCTCCCTTGCTGTGTGTGTGGTTGTCCCTCCCACGCTGTGTGTGTGTCCCTCCCTCGCTGTGTGTGTGTGTCCCTCCCTCGCTGTGTGTGTGTGTGTGTCCCTCCCTCGCTCTGTGTGTGTGTGTGTCCCTCCCTCGCTGTGTGTGTGTGTGTGTGACCCTCCCTCGCTGTGTGTGTGTGTGTGTGTCCCTCCCTCGCTGTGTGTGTGTTTGTGTGTGTGTCCCTCCCTCGCTGTGTGTATGTATGTGTCCCTCCCTCGCTGCGTGTATGTGTGTGTGACCCTCCCTCGCTGTGTGTGTGTGTGTGTGTCCCTCCCTCGCTGTGTGTGTGTGTGTGTTTGTGTGTGTGTCCCTCCCTCGCTGTGTGTATGTGTGTGTCCCTCCCTCGCTGTGTGTGTGTGTCCCTCCCTCGCTGTGTGTGTGTGTCTCCCTCCCTCGCTGTGTGTGTGTGTGTGTGTGTGTGTCCCTCCCTCGCTGTGTGTGTGTGTGCGTGTCCCTCCCTCGCTCTGTGTGTGTGTGTGTCCCTCCCTCGCTCTGTGTGTGTGTGTGTGTGTGTGTGTGTATGTGTCCCTCCCTCGCTCTGTGTGTGTGTCCCTCCCTCGCTGTGTGTGTGTGTGTGTGTCCCTCCCTCGCTGTGTGTGTGTGTGTGTGTGTGTGTGTTTGTGTGTGTGTCCCTCCCTCGCTGTGTGTATGTGTGTGTCCCTCCCTCGCTGCGTGTATGTGTGTGTGACCCTCCCTCGCTGTGTGTGTCCCTCCCTCGCTGTGTGTGTGTGTGTGTTTGTGTGTGTGTCCCTCCCTCGCTGTGTGTGTGTGTCCCTCCCTCGCTGTGTGTGTGTGTGTCTCCCTCCCTCGCTGTGTGTGTGTGTGTGTGTGTGTGTCCCTCCCTCGCTGTGTGTGTGTGTGTGTGTGTGTGCGTGTCCCTCCCTCGCTCTGTGTGTGTGTGTGTGTGTCACTCCCTCGCTCTGTGTGTGTGTGTGTGTGTGTGTGTGTGTCCCTCCCCCGCTCAGTGTGTGTGTGTGTGTGTGTGTATGTGTCCCTCCCTCGCTCTGTGTGTGTGTCCCTCCCTCGCTCTGTGTGTGTGTGTGTGTCCCTCCCTCGCTCTGTGTGTGTGTGTGTGTCCCACCCTCGCTCTGTGTGTGTGTGTGTGTGTGTGTGTCCCTCCCTCGCTGTGTGTGTGTGTGTGTCCCTCCCTCGCTCTGTGTGTGTGTGTGTGTGTCCCTCCCTCGCTCTGTGTGTGTGTGTCCCTCCCTCGCTCTGTGTGTGTGTGTGTGTGTCCCTCCCTCGCTCTGTGTGTGTGTGTCCCTCCCTCGCTCTGTGTGTGTGTGTGTCCCTCCCTCGCTCTGTGTGTGTGTGTGTGTGTGTCCCTCCCTCGCTCTTTGTGTGTGTGTGTGTCCCTCCCTCGCTCTGTGTGTGTGTGTGTAAATGTCCCTCCCTCGCTCTGTGTGTGTGTGTGTGTATGTGTGTGTGTGTGTGTGTGTCCCTCCCTCGCTCTGTGTGTGTGTGTGTGTGTGTCACTCCCTCGCTCTGTGTGTGTGTGTCCCTCCCTCGCTCTGTGTGTGTGTGTGTGTGTCCCTCCCTCGCTCTGTGTGTGTGTGTCGCTCCCTTGCTCTGTGTGTGTGTGTGTGTGTGTGTACCTCCCTCGCTCTGTGTGTGTGCGTGTCCGTCCCTCGCTCTGTGTGAGTGTGTGTCCCTCCCTCGCTCTGTGCGTGTGTGTGCGTGTGTCGCTCCCTCGCTCTGTGTGTGTGTGTGTGTGTGTCCCTCCCTCGCTCTCTGTGTGTGTGAGTGTGTGTGTCCCTCCCTCGCTCTGTGTGTGTGTGTGTGTCCCTCCCTCGCTCTGTGTGTGTGTGGCTCTCCCTCGCTCTGTGTGTGTGTGTGTGTGTGTGTGTGTGTGTTTTTCTCCCTCCCTCGCTCTGTGTGTGTGTGTTTGTGTGTGTGTGTCCCTCCCTCGCTCTGTGTGTGTGTGTGTATGTCTCTCCCTTGCTCTGTGTGTGTGTGTGTGTGTCCCTCCCTCGCTCTTTGTGTGTGTGTGTGTGTCGCTCCGTCGCTCTGTGTTTGTGTGTCCCTCCCTCGCTCTGTGTGTGTGTGTGTGTGTGTGTGTGTGTGTGTCCCTTCCTCGCTCTGTGTGTGTGTGTGTGTCCCTCCCTCGCTCTGTGTGTGTGTGTGTGTGTGTGTGTCCTCCCTCGCTCTGTGTGTGTGTGTGTGTCCCTCCCTCGCTCTGTGTGTGTGTGTGTGTGTGTGTGTGTGTGCGTGTCCCTCCCTCGCTCTGTGTGTGTGTGTGTGTGTGTGTCCCTCCCTCGCTCTGTGTGTGTGTGTGTCCCTCCCTCGCTTTGTGTGTGTCCCTCCCTCGCTCTGTGTGTGTGTGTGTGTGTGTGTGTGTCCTCCCTCGCTCTGTGTGTGTGTGTGTGTCCCTCCCTCGCTCTGTGTGTGTGTGTGTGTGTGTGTGTGTGTGTGCGTGTCCCTCCCTCGCTCTGTGTGTGTGTGTGTGTGTGTGTCCCTCCCTCGCTCTGTGTGTGTGTGTGTCCCTCCCTCGCTTTGTGTGTGTCCCTCCCTCGCTCTGTGTGTGTGTGTCCCTCCCTCGCTCTGTGTGTGTGTGTCCATCCCTCGCTGTGTGTGTGTGTCCCTCCCTCGCTGTGTGTGTGTGTGTGTACCTCCCTCGCTGTGTGTGTGTGTGTGTCCCACCCTCGCACTGTGTGTGTGTGTCCCTCCCTCTCTGTGTGTGTGTGTGTGTCCCTCTCTCGCTCTGTGTGTGTGTGTCCCTCCCTCGCTCTGTGTGTGTGTGTCCCTCCCTCGCTCTGTGTGTGTGTGTGTGTGTGTATGTCCCTCCCTCGCTCTGTGTGTGTGTGTGTGACCCTCCCTCGCTCTGTGTGTGTGTGTGTGGCCCTCCCTCGCTCTGTGTGTGTATGTTTGTGTGTGTGTGTGTTTGTGTCCCTCCCTCGCTCTGTGTGTGTGTGTCCATCCCTCGCTGTGTGTGTGTGTCCCTCCCTCGCTGTGTGTGTGTGTGTACCTCCCTCGCTGTGTGTGTGTGTGTGTCCCACCCTCGCACTGTGTGTGTGTGTGTGTGTCCCACCCTCGCACTGTGTGTGTGTGTGTGTGTCCCTCCCTCGCTCTGTGAGTGTGTGTGTCCCTCCCTCGCTCTGTGTGTGTGTGTGTGTGTGTCCCTCCCTCGCTCTGTGTGTGTGTGTGTGTGTCCCTCCCTCGCTCTGTGTGTGTGTGTCCCTCCCTCGCTCTGTGTGTGTGTGTGTCCCTCCCTCGCTCTGTGTGTGTGTGTGTGTGTGTGTCCCTCCCTCGCTCTTTGTGTGTGTGTGTGTCCCTCCCTCGCTCTGTGTGTGTGTGTGTAAATGTCCCTCCCTCGCTCTGTGTGTGTGTGTGTGTATGTGTGTGTGTGTGTGTCCCTCCCTCGCTCTGTGTGTGTGTGTGTGTGTCACTCCCTC
>NW_028270189.1:25987989-25997989 GCF_037043375.1 Chiloscyllium plagiosum | reverse complement strand
GTGTGTGTGTGTGTGTGTGTGTCCCTCCCTCGCTCTGTGTGTGTGTGTGTCCCACCCTCGCTCTGTGTGTGTGTGTGTGTGTGTGTCCCTCCCTCGCTGTGTGTGTGTGTGTCCCTCCCTCGCTGTGTGTGTGTGTCCCTCCCTAGCTGTGTGTGTGTGTGTGTCCCTCCCTCGCTGTGTGTGTGTGTTTCCCTCCCTCGCTCTGTGTGTGTGTGTCCCTCCCTCGCTCTGTGTGTGTGTGTGTGTGTCCCTCCCTCGCTCTGTGTGTGTGTGTGTGTGTCCCTCCCTCGCTCTGTGTGTGTGTGTGTTCCTCCCTCGCTCTGTGTGTGTGTGTCCCTCCCTCGCTCTGTGTGTGTGTGTGTGTGTGTGTGTGTGTGTGTGTCCCTCCCTCGCTCTGTGTGTGTGTGTGTGAGTCCCTCCCTCGCTGTGTTTGTGTGTGTCCCTCCCTCGCTCTGTGTGTGTGTGTCCCTCCCTCGCTGTGTGTGTGTGTCCCTCTCTCGCTCTGTGTGTGTGTGTCCCACCCTCGCTCTGTGTGTGTGTGTCCCTCCCTCGCTCTGTGTGTGTGCGTCCCTCCCTCGCTGTGTGCGTGTGTGACCCTCCCTCGCTGTGTGTGTGTGTGTGTGTCCCTCCCTCGCTGTGTGTGTGTGTCCCTCCCCCGCTGTGTGTGTGGTTGTCCCTCCCACGCTGTGTGTGTGTGTGTCCCTCCCTCGCTGTGTGTGTGTGTGTCCCTCCCTCGCTGTGTGTGTGTGTGTGTCCCTCCCTCGCTCCGTGTGTGTGTGTGTCCCTCCCTCGCTGTGTGTGTGTGTGTGTGTGACCCTCATTCGCTGTGTGTGTGTGTGTGTGTCCCTCCCTCGCTGTGTGTGAGTGTGTGTGTGTGTGTGTGTGTTTGTGTGTGTGTCCCTCCCTCGCTGTGTGTATGTGTGTGTCCCTCCCTCGCTGCGTGTATGAGTGTGTTCCTCCCTCGCTGTGTGTGTGTGTCCCTCCCTCGCTGTGTGTGTGTGTGTCCCTCCCTCGTAGTGTGTGTGTGTGTGTCCCTCCCTCGCTGTGTGTGTGTGTGTGTGTGTGTGTGTGTCCCTCCCTCGCTCAGTGTGTGTGTGTGTGTGTGTCTCCCTCGCTCTGTGTGTGTGTGTGTCCCTCCCTCGCTCTGTGTGTGTGTGTGTGTGTGTGTGTCCCTCCCTCGCTCTGTGTGTGTGTGTGTCTGTGTGTGTGTGTGTCCCTCCCTCCCTCGCTGTGTGTGTGTCTCTCCCTCGCTCTGTGTGTCCCTCCCTCGCTGTGTGTGTCCCTCCCTCGCTGTGTGTGTGTCCCTCCCTCGCTGTGTGTGTGTGTCCCTCCCTCGCTGTGTGTGTGTGTGTCCCTCCCTCGTGTGTGTGTGTGTGTGTGTGTACCACCCTCGCTCTGTGTGTGTGTGTCCCTCCCTCGCTCTGTGTGTGTGTGTGTGTGTGTGTCCCTCCCTGGCTCTGTGTGTGTGTGTGTGTGTGTCCCTCCCTCGCTCTGTGTGTGTATGTGTGTGTGTGTCCCTCCCTCGCTCTGTGTGTGTGTGTGTCCCTCCCTCGCTGTGTGTGTGTGTGTGTGTGTCCCTCCCTCGCTGTGTGTGTGTGTCCCTCCCTCGCTGTGTGTGTGTGTCCCTCCCTAGCTGTGTGTGTGTGTGTGTGCCTCCCTCGCTGTGTGTGTGTGTTTCCCTCCCTCGCTCTGTGAGTGTGTGTCCCTCCCTCGCTCTGTGTGTGTGTGTGTGTCCCTCCCTCGCTCTGTGTGTGTGTGTGTGTGTCCCTCCCTCGCTCTGTGTGTGTGTGTGTGTGTTCCTCCCTCGCTCTGTGTGTGTGCGTCCCTCCCTCGCTCTGTGTGTGTGTGTGTGTGTGTCCCTCCCTCGCTCTGTGTGTGTGTGTGTGTGACCCTCTCTCGCTCTGTGTGTGTGTGTGTGTGTGTGTGTGTGTCCCTCCCTCGCTCTGCGTGTGTGTGTGTGTGTGTCCCTCCCTCGCTGTGTGTGTGTGCGTCTCTCCCTCGCTCTGTGTGTGTGTCCCTCCCTCGCTGTGTGTGTGTGTGTGTGTCCCTCCCTCGCTCTCTGTGTGTGTGTACCTCCCTCGCTCTGTGTGTGTGTGTCCCTCCCTCGCTCTGTGTGTGTCTGTGACCCTCCCTCGCTGTGTGTGTGTGTGTGTGTGTCCCTCCCTCGCTCTGTGTGTGTGTGTGTGTGTACCACCCTCGCTCTGTGTGTGTGTGTCCCTCCCTCGCTCTGTGTGTGTGTCCCTCCCTCGCTGTGTGTGTGTGTCCCTCCCTAGCTGTGTGTGTGTGTGTGTCCCTCCCTCGCTGTGTGTGTGTGTTTCCCTCCCTCGCTCTGTGTGTGTGTGTCCCTCCCTCGCTCTGTGTGTGTGTGTGTGTGTCCCTCCCTCGCTCTGTGTGTGTGTGTGTGTGTCCCTCCCTCGCTCTGTGTGTGTGTGTGTGTGTGTGTTCCTCCCTCGCTCTGTGTGTGTGCGTCCCTCCCTCGCTCTGTGTGTGTGTGTGTGTGTGTCCCTCCCTCGCTCTGTGTGTGTGTGTGTGTCCCTCTCTCGCTCTGTGTGTGTGTGTGTGTGTGTGTGTGTCCCTCCCTCGCTCTGTGTGTGTGTGTGTGTGTGTGTGTCCCTCCCTCGCTGTGTGTGTGTGTGTGCGTCTCTCCCTCGCTCTGTGTGTGTGTGTGTGTCCCTCCCTCGCTGTGTGTGTGTGTGTGTGTGTGTGTGTCCCTCCCTCGCTCTCTGTGTGTGTGTGTGTGTGTACCTCCCTCGCTCTGTGTGTGTTTGTCCCTCCCTCGCTCTGTGTGTGTGTGTGACCCTCCCTCGCTGTGTGTGTGTGTGTGTGTGTGTGTGTCCCTCCCTCGCTCTGTGTGTGTGTGTGTGTGTGTACCACCCTCGCTCTGTGTGTGTGTGTCCCTCCCTCGCTCTGTGTGTGTGTGTGACCCTCCCTCGCTGTGTGTGTGTGTGTGTGTCCCTCCCTCGCTCTGTGTGTGTGTGTCCCTCCCTCGCTGTGTGTGTGTGTTTACCTCACTCGCTGTGTGTGTGTGTGTCCCTCCCTCGCTCTGTGTGTGTGTGTGTGTGTGTCCCTCCCTCGCTCTGTGTGTGTGTGTGTGTCCCTCCCTCGCTCTGTGTGTGTGTGTGTGTGTCCCCCTCGCTCTGTGTGTGTGTGTGTGTGTGTCCCTCCCTCGCTCTGTGTGTGTGTGTGTGTAAATGTCCCTCCCTCGCTCTGTGTGTGTGTGTGTGTATCCCTCCCTCGGTCTGTGTGTGTGTGTGTGTGTGTGTCCCTCCCTCGCTCTGTGTGTGTGTGTCCCTCCCTCGCTCTGTGTGTGTGTGTGTGTGTCCTTCCCTCGCTCTCTGTGTGTGTGTCCCTCCCTCGCTCTGTGTGTGTGTGTGTGTGTGTGTCCCTCCCTCGCTCTGTGTGTGTGTGTGTGTGTGTCCCTCCCTCGCTCTGTGTGTGTGTGTGTGTGTCCCTCCCTCGCTGTGTGTGTGTGTCCCTCCCTCGCTGTGTGTGTGTGTGTCCCTCCCTCGCTGTGTGTGTGTGTCCCTCCCTCGCTGTGTGTGTGTGTGTGTGTCCCTCCCTCGCTCAGTGTGTGTGTGTGTGTGTGTGTCCCTCCCTCGCTCAGTGTGTGTGTGTGTGTGTGTCTCCCTCGCTCTGTGTGTGTGTGTGTCCCTCCCTCGCTGTGTGTGTGTGTGTGTGTGTCCCTCCCTCGCTCTGTGTGTGTGTGTGTCTGTGTGTGTGTGTGTCCCTCCCTCCCTCGCTGTGTGTGTGTCCCTCCCTCGCTCTGTGTGTCCCTCCCTCGCTGTGTGTGTCCCTCCCTCGCTGTGTGTGTGTCCCTCCCTCGCTGTGTGTGTGTGTCCCTCCCTCGCTGTGTGTGTGTGTGTCCCTCCCTCGCAGTGTGTGTGTGTGTGTGTGTGTGTGTCCCTCCCTCGCTCTGTGTGTGTGTGTGTGTGTGTGTCCCTCCCTCGCTCTGTGTGTGTGTGTGTCCCACCCTCGCTCTGTGTGTGTGTGTGTGTGTGTGTCCCTCCCTCGCTGTGTGTGTGTGTGTCCCTCCCTCGCTGTGTGTGTGTGTGTGTGTGTGTGTGTCCCTCCCTCGCTCTGTGTGTGCGTCCCTCCCTCGCTGTGTGTGTGTGTCCCTCCCTCGCTGTGTGTGTGTGTCCCTCCCTAGCTGTGTGTGTGTGTGTGTCCCTCCCTCGCTGTGTGTGTGTGTTTCCCTCCCTCGCTCTGTGTGTGTGTGTCCCTCCCTCGCTCTGTGTGTGTGTGTGTGTGTCCCTCCCTCGCTCTGTGTGTGTGTGTGTGTGTCCCTCCCTCGCTCTGTGTGTGTGTGTGTTCCTCCCTCGCTCTGTGTGTGTGCGTCCCTCCCTCGCTCTGTGTGTGTGTGTGTGTGTGTGTGTGTCCCTCCCTCGCTCTGTGTGTGTGTGTGTGTCCCTCCCTCGCTCTGTGTGTGTGTGTGTGTGTGTGTGTGTCCCTCCCTCGCTGTGTGTGTGTGTGTGTGTCCCTCCCTCGCTCTGTGTGTGTGTGTGCGTCCCTCCCTCGCTCTGTGTGTGTGTGTGTGTCCCTCCCTCGCTGTGTGTGTGTGTGTGTGTGTGTGTCCCTCCCTCGCTCTGTGTGTGTGTGTGTGTGTACCTCCCTCGCTCTGTGTGTGTGTGTCCCTCCCTCGCTCTGTGTGTGTGTGTGTCCCTCCCTCGCTCTGTGTGTGTGTGTGTACCACCCTCGCTCTGTGTGTGTTTGTCCTTCCCTCGCTCTGTGTGTGTGTGTGACCCTCCCTCGCTCTGTGTGTGTGTGTGACCCTCCCTCGCTGTGTGTGTGTGTGTGTGCGTGTCCCTCCCTCGCTCTGTGTGTGTGTGTCCCTCCCTCGCTGTGTGTGTGTGTGCACCTCACTCGCTGTGTGTGTGTGTGTCCCACCCTCGCACTGTGTGTGTGTGTGTGTGTGTGTGTCCCTCCCTCGCTCTGTGTGTGTGTGTGTCCCTCCCTCGCTCTGTGTGTGTGTGTGTGTGTGTGTCCCTCCCTCGCTCTGTGTGTGTGTGTGTGTCCCTCCCTCGCTCTGTGTGTGTGTGTGTCCCCCTCGCTCTGTGTGTGTGTGTGTGTGTGTGTCCCTCCCTCGCTCTGTGTGTGTGTGTGTGTAAATTTCCCTCCCACGCTCTGTGTGTGTGTGTGTGTATCCCTCCCTCGTTCTGTGTGTGTGTGTGTGTCCCTCCCTCGCTCTGTGTGTGTGTGTCCCTCCCTCGCTCTGTGTGTGTGTGTCCCTCCCTCGCTCTGTGTGTGTGTGTGTGTGTGTCCCTCCCTCGCTCTCTGTGTGTGTGTGTGTGTCCCTCCCTCGCTCTGTGTGTGTGTGTGTGTGTGTCCCTCCCTCGCTGGGTGTGTGTGTCCCTCCCTCGCTGTGTGTGTGTGTGTCCCTCCCTCGCTGTGTGTGTGTGTCCCTCCCTCGCTGTGTGTGTGTGTGTCCCTCCCTCGCTCAGTGTGTGTGTGTGTGTGTGTGTGTGTGTGTGTCCCTCCCTCGCTCTGTGTGTGTGTGTGTGTGTGTGTGTGTGTGTCCCTCCCTCGCTCTGTGTGTGTGTGTGTGTCCCTCCCTCGCTGTGTGTGTGTGTGTGTCCCTCCCTCGCTGTGTGTGTGTGTCCCTCCCTCGTTGTGTGTGTGTGTGTGTGTCCCTCCCTCGCTGTGTGTGTGTGTCCCTCCCTCGCTGTGTGTGTGTGTGTGTCCCTCCCTCGGTGTGTGTGTGTGTCCCTCCCTCGCTGTGTGTGTGTGTGTCCCTCCCTCGCTCTGTGTGTGTGTGTGTCCCTCCCTCGCTCTGTGTGTGTGTGTGTGTGTGTGTGTCCCTCCCTCGCTCTGTGAATGTCCCTCCCTCGCTCTGTGTGTGTGTCCCTCCCTCGCTCTGTGTGTGTGTGTGTGTGTGTGTTCCTCCCTCGCTCTGTGTGTGTGTGTGTCCCTCCCTCGCTCTGTGTGTGTGTGTGTGTGTCCCGCCCTCGCTCTGTGTGTGTGTGTGAGACCCTCCCTCGCTGTGTGTGTGTGTGTGTGTGTGTGTGTCCCTCCCTCGCTCTGTGTGTGTGTGTGTCTGTGTGTGTGTGTGTGTCCCTCCCTCGCTCTGTGTGTGTGTGTGTGTGTGTGCCTCCCTCGCTCTGTGTGTGTGTGTGTGTCCCTCCCTCGCTCTGTGTGTGTGTGTGTGTGTGCGTGTCCCTCCCTCGCTCTGTCTGTGTGTGTGTCCCTCCCTCGCTGTGTGTGTGTCCCTCCCTCGCTCTGTGTGTGTGTGTGTGTGTGTCCCTCACTCGCTCTGTGAGTGTGTGTGTGTGTGTCCCTCCCTCGCTCTGTGTGTGTGCGTGTGTGTGTGTGTGTGTCCCTCCCTCGCTGTGAGTGTGTGTGTCCCGCCCTCGCTGCGTGTGTGTGTGTGTGTGTGTCCCTCCCTCGCTCTGTGTGTGTGTGTGTCCCTCCCTCGCTCTGTGTGTGTGTATGTGTGTCCCTCCCTCGCTCTGTGTGTGTGTGTGTGTGTCCCTCCCTCGCTCTGTCTGTGTGTGAGTCCCTCCCTCGCTGTGTGTGTGTCCCTCCCTCGCTCTGTGTGTGTGTGTGTGTGTGTCCCTCCCTCCCTCTGTGTGTGTGCGTGTGTGTGTGTGTGTGTCCTTCCCTCGCTGTGTGTGTGTGTGTCCCGCCCTCGCTGTGTGTGTGTGTGTGTGTGTGTGTGTGTGTGTGTGTCCCCCTCGCTCTGTGTGTGTGTGTGTCCCTCCCTCGCTCTGTGTGTGTGCGTGTGTGTGTGTGTGTGTCCCTCCCTCGCTGTGTGTGTGTGTGTCCCGCCCTCGCTATGTGTGTGTGTGCGTGTGTGTGTCCCTCCCTCGCTCTGTGTGTGTGTCCCTCCCTCGCTCTGTGTGTGTGTGTGTGTCCCTCCCTCGCTCTGTGTGTGTGTATGTGTCCCTCCCTCGCTCTGTGTGTGTGTGTGTGTGTGTGTCCCTCCCTCGCTCTGTGTGTGTGTGTGTGTGTGTCCTTCCCTCGCTCTGTTTGTGTGTGTGTCTGTGTGTCCCTCCCTCGCTCTGTGTGTGTGTGTGTGTGTGTCCCTCCCTCGCTCTGTGTGTGTGTGTGTGTGTGTGTGTCCCTCCCTCGCTCTGTGTGTGTATGTGTGTGTGTGTGTGTGTGTGTCCCTCCCTCGCTCTGTGTGTGTGTGTGTCCCTCCCTCGCTCTGTGTGTGTCCCTCCCACGCTCTGTGTGTGTGTGTGTGTGTGTGTTCCTCCCTCGCTCTGTGTGTGTGTTTGTGTGTGTGTCCCTCCCTCGCTCTGTGTGTGTGTGTGTGAGTGTCCCTCCCTCGCTCTGTGTGTGTGTGTGTGTCCCTCCCTCGCTCTGTGTGTATGTGTGTCCCTCCCTCGCTCTGTGTGTGTCCCTCCCTCGCTCTGTGTGTGTGTGTGTGTGTGTCCCTCCCTCGCTCTGTGTGTGTGTGTGTGTGTGTCCCTCCCTCGCTCTGTGTGTGTGTGTGTGTGTGTGTATCCCTCCCTCGCTCTGTGTGTGTGTGTGTGTGTGTCCCTCCCTCGCTCTGTGTGTGTGTGTAACCTTCCCTCGCTGTGTGTGTGTGTGTCTGTGTGTGTGTGTCCCTTCCTTGCTCTGTGTGTGTATGTCCCTCCCTCGCTCTGTGTGTGTGTGTGTGTGTGACCCTCCCGCGCTCTGTGTGTGTGTGTGTCCCTCCCTCGCTCTGTGTGTGTGTGTTTGTGTGTGTGTGTGTGTCCCTCCCTCGCTCTGTGTGTGTGTGTGTCCATCCCTCGCTGTGTGTGTGTGTCCCTCCCTCGCTGTGTGTGTGTGTGTGTATACCTCCCTCGCTGTGTGTGTGTGTGTGTCCCACCCTCGCACTGTGTGTGTGTGTGTGTCCCTCCCACGCTGTGTGTGTATGTCCCTCCCTCGCTCTGTGTGTGTGTGTGTCCCTCCCTCGCTGTGTGTGTGTGTGTGTCCCTCCCTCGCTCTGTGTGTGTGTGTGTCCTTCCCTCGCTGTGTGTGTGTGTGACCCTCCCTCGCTGTGTGTGTGTGTGTGTGTGTGTCCCTCCCTCGCTGTGTGTGTGTGTGTGTGTGTGTGTCCCTCCCTCGTTCTGTGGGTGTGTGTGTGTGTCCCTCCCTCGCTCTGTGTGTGTGTGTGTCCCTCCCTCGCTCTGTGTGTGTGTGTGTGTCCCTCCCTCACAGTGTGTGTGTGTGTGTGTGTCCCTCCCTCGCTCTGTGTGTGTGTGTGTGTGTGTCCCTCCGTCGCTCTGTGTGTGTGTGTGTGTGTGTGTGTGAGTGAGTGTCCATCCCTCGCTCTGTGTGTGTGTGTGTGTGTGTGTGTGTGTCCCTCCCTCGCTCTGTGTGTGTGTGTGTCCCTCCCTCGCTCTGTGTATGTCCCTCCCTCGCTGTGTGTGTGTGTGTGTGTGTGTCCCTCCCTCGCTCTGTGTGTGTGTGTCCATCCCTCGCTGTGTGTGTGTGTCCCTCCCTCGCTGTGTGTGTGTGTGTGTACCTCCCTCGCTGTGTGTGTGTGTGTGTCCCATCCTCGCACTGTGTGTGTGTGTGTGTCCCTCCCTCTCTGTGTGTGTGTGTGTGTGTGTCCCTCCCTCGCTCTGTGTGTGTGTGTGCGTGTCCCTCCCTCGCTCTGTGTGTGTGTGTCCCTCCCTCGCTCTGTGTGTGTGTGTGTGTGTGTGTCCCTACCTCGCTCTGTGTGTGTGTGTGTGTGTGTGTGTGTCCCTCCCTGGCTCTGTGTGTGTGTGTCCCTCCCTCGCTCTGTGTGTGTGTGTGACCTTCCCTCGCTGTGTGTGTGTGTGTGTGTGTGTCCCTCCCTCGCTCTGTGTGTGTGTCCCTCCCTCGCTGTGTGTGTGTGTGTGTGTGTGTACGTCCCTCCCTCGCTCTGTGTGTGTGTGTGTGTGACCCTCCCTCGCTCTGTGTGTGTGTGTGTGTGTGTGTGTCCCTCCCTCGCTCTGTGTGTGTGTTTGTGTGTGTGTGTGTGTGTCCCTCCCTCGCTCTGTGTGTGTGTGTGTCCATCCCTCGCTGTGTGTGTGTGTCCCTCCCTCGCTGTGTGTGTGTGTGTGTACCTCCCTCGCTGTGTGTGTGTCCCACCCTCGCACTGTGTGTGTGTGTGTGTCCCTCCCTCGCTGTGTGTGTGTGTCCCTCCCTCGGTGTGTGTGTGTGTCCCTCCCACGCTGTGTGTGTGTGTCCCTCCCTCGCTCTGTGTGTGTGTGTGTGTCCTTCCCTCGCTGTGTGTGTGTGTGACCCTCCCTCGCTGTGTGTGTGTGTGACCCTCCCTCGCTGTGTGTGTGTGTGTGTGTGTCCCTCCCTCGCTCAGTGTGTGTGTGTGTGTGTGTCCCTCCCTCGCTGTGTGTGTGTGTGAGTGTCCCTCCCTCGCTCTGTGTGTGTGTGTGTTTGTGTGTGTGTGTGTGTGTGTGTCCCTCCCTCGCTCTGTGTGTGTGTGTGTCCCTCCCTCGCTCTGTGTGTGTGTGTGTCCCTCCCTCGCTCTGTGTATGTCCCTCCCTCGCTGTGTGTGTGTGTGTGTGTGTGTCCCTCCCTCGCTCTGTGTGTGTGTCCATCCCTCGCTGTGTGTGTGTGTCCCTCCCTCGCTGTGTGTGTGTGTGTGTACCTCCCTCGCTGTGTGTGTGTGTGTGTCCCATCCTCGCACTGTGTGTGTGTGTGTGTCCCTCCCTCTCTGTGTGTGTGTGTGTGTGTGTCCCTCCCTCGCTCTGTGTGTGTGTGTGCGTGTCCCTCCCTCGCTCTGTGTGTGTGTGCCCCTCCCTCGCTCTGTGTGTGTGTGTGTGTGTGTGTCCCTACCTCGCTCTGTGTGTGTGTGTGTGTGTGTGTGTGTCCCTCCCTGGCTCTGTGTGTGTGTGTCCCTCCCTCGCTCTGTGTGTGTGTGTGACCTTCCCTCGCTTTGTGTGTGTGTGTGTGTGTGTGTCCCTCCCTCGCTCTGTGTGTGTGTGTCCCTCCCTCGCTGTGTGTGTGTGTGTGTGTGTGTACGTCCCTCCCTCGCTCTGTGTGTGTGTGTGTGTGACCCTCCCTCGCTCTGTGTGTGTGTGTGTGTCCCTCCCTCGCTCTGTGTGTG
>NW_028270189.1:25965489-25967989 GCF_037043375.1 Chiloscyllium plagiosum | reverse complement strand
GTGTGTGTCCCGCCCTCGCTCTGTGTGTGTGTGTGTCCCTCCCTCGCTCTGTGTGTGTGTGTGTGTCCCTCCCTCGCTCTGTGTGTGTGTGTGTGTGTGTGTCCCTCCCTCGCTCTTTGTGTGTGTGTGTGTCCCTCCCTCGCTCTGTGTGTGTGTGTGTAAATGTCCCTCCCTCACTCTGTGTGTGTGTGTATCCCTCCCTCGCTCTGTGTGTGTGTGTGTGTGTGTGTGTCCCTCCCTCGCTCTGTGTGTGTGTGTGTGTGTGTGTGTGTGTGTGTGTCCCTCCCTCGCTCTGTGTGTGTGTGTCCCTCCCTCGCTCTGTGTGTGTGTGTGTGTAAATGTCCCTCCCTCGCTCTGTGTGTGTGTGTGTATCCCTCCCTCGCTCTGTGTGTGTGTGTGTGTGTCCCTCCCTCGCTCTGTGTGTGTGTGTGTGTGTGTGTCCCTCCCTCGCTCTGTGTGTGTGTGTGTCCCTCCCTCGCTCTGTGTGTGTGTGTCCCTCCCTCGCTCTGTGTGTGTGTGTGTGTGTGTCCCTCCCTCGCTCTGTGTGTGTGTTTCCCTCCCTCGCTCTGTGTGTGTGTCCCTCCCTCGCTCTGTGTGTGTGTGTCCCTCCCTCGCTCTGTGTGAGTGTGTGTCCCTCCCTCGCTCTGTGTGTGTGTGTGCGTGTGTCGCTCCCTCGCTCTGTGTGTGTGTGTGTGTGTGTGTGTGTGTCCCTCCCTCGCTCTGTGTGTGTGTGTGTGTGTGTGTGTCCCTCCCTCGCTCTGTGTGTGTGTGTGTGTGTCCCTCCCTCGCTCTGTGTGTGTGTGGCTCTCCCTCGCTCTGTGTGTGTGTGTGTGTCTCCCTCCCTCGCTCTGTGTGTGTGTGTTTGTGTGTGTGTGTCCCTCCCTCGCTCTGTGTGTGTGTGTGTATGTCTCTCCCTTGCTCTGTGTGTGTGTGTGTGTGTCCCTCCCTCGCTCTTTGTGTGTGTCTGTGTGTCCCTCCCTCGCTCTGTGTGTGTGTGTGTCCCTCCCTCGCTCTGTGTGTGTGTGTGTGTGTGTGTGTGTCCCTTCCTCGCTCTGTGTGTGTGTGTGTGTCCCTCCCTCGCTCTGTGTGTGTGTGTGTCCCTCCCTCGCTCTGTGTGTGTGTGTGTCCCTCCCTCTCTCTGTGTATGTCCCTCCCTCGCTGTGTGTGTGTGTGTGTGTGTGTGTGTGTGTGTCCCTCCCTCGCTCTGTGTGTGTGTGTCCATCCCTCGCTGTGTGTGTGTGTCCCTCCCTCGCTGTGTGTGTGTGTGTGTACCTCCCTCGCTGTGTGTGTGTGTGTGTCCCTCCCTCGCTCTGTGTGTGTGTGTGTGTGTCCCTCCCTCGCTCTGTGTGTGTGTGTGTGTGTCCCTCCCTCGCTCTGTGTGTGTGTGTGTGTGTGTGTGTGTCCCTACCTCGCTCTGTGTGTGTGTCCCTCCCTGGCTCTGTGTGTGTGTGTCCCTCCCTCGTTCTGTGTGTTTGTGTGACCTTCCCTCGCTGTGTGTGTGTGTGTGTGTGTGTGTGTGTCCCTCCCTCGCTCTGTGTGTGTGTGTCCCTCCCTCGCTCTGTGTGTGTGTGTGTGTATGTCCCTCCCTCGCTCTGTGTGTGTGTGTGTGTGACCCTCCCTCGCTCTGTGTGTGTGTGTCCCTCCCTCGCTCTGTGTGTGTGTGTTTGTGTGTGTGTGTGTTTGTGTCCCTCCCTCGCTCTGTGTGTGTGTGTCCATCCATCGCTGTGTGTGTGTGTCCCTCCCTCGCTGTGTGTGTGTGTGTGTACCTCCCTCGCTGTGTGTGTGTGTGTGTCCCACCCTCGCACTGTGTGTGTGTGTGTGTGTGTCCCTCCCTCGCTCTGTGTGTGTGTGTCCCTACCTCGCTCTGTGTGTGTGTGTGTGTGTGTGTGTGTCCCTCCCTCGCTCTGTGTGTGTGTGTGTGTGTCCCGCCCTCGCTCTGTGTGTGTGTGTGTCCCTCCCTCGCTCTGTGTGTGTGTGTGTGTCCCTCCCTCGCTCTGTGTGTGTGTGTGTGTGTGTGTCCCTCCCTCGCTCTTTGTGTGTGTGTGTGTCCCTCCCTCGCTCTGTGTGTGTGTGTGTAAATGTCCCTCCCTCACTCTGTGTGTGTGTGTGTATCCCTCCCTCGCTCTGTGTGTGTGTGTGTGTGTGTGTGTGTCCCTCCCTCGCTCTGTGTGTGTGTGTGTGTGTGTGTGTGTGTGTGTGTGTCCCTCCCTCGCTCTGTGTGTGTGTGTCCCTCCCTCGCTCTGTGTGTGTGTGTGTGTAAATGTCCCTCCCTCGCTCTGTGTGTGTGTGTGTATCCCTCCCTCGCTCTGTGTGTGTGTGTGTGTGTCCCTCCCTCGCTCTGTGTGTGTGTGTGTGTGTGTGTGTCCCTCCCTCGCTCTGTGTGTGTGTGTGTGTGTGTGTCCCTCCCTCGCTCTGTGTGTGTGTGTCCCTCCCTCGCTCTGTGTGTGTGTGTGTGTGTGTCCCTCCCTCGCTCTGTGTGTGTGTGTCCCTCCCTCGCTCT
>NW_028270189.1:25957989-25960489 GCF_037043375.1 Chiloscyllium plagiosum | reverse complement strand
GTCCCTCCCTCGCTCTGTGTGTGTGTGTGTGTGTCCCTACCTCGCTCTGTGTGTGTGTCCCTCCCTCGCTGTGTGTGTGTGTCCCTCCCTCGCTGTGTGTGTGTGTGTCCCTCCCTCGCTGTGTATGTGTGTCCCTCCCTCGCTCTGTGTGAGTGTGTGTCCCTCCCTCGCTCTGTGTGTGTGTGCGTGTGTCGCTCCCTCGCTCTGTGTGTGTGTGTGTGTGTGTCCCTCCCTCGCTCTGTGTGTGTGTGTGTGTGTGTGTGTGTCCCTCCCTCGCTCTCTGTGTGAGTGTGTGTCCCTCCCTCGCTCTGTGTGTGTGTGCGTGTGTCGCTCCCTCGCTCTGTGTGTGTGTGTGTGTGTGTCCCTCCCTCGCTCTGTGTGTGTGTGTGTGTGTGTGTGTCCCTCCCTCGCTCTCTGTGTGTGTGTGTGTCCGTCCCTCGCTCTGTGTGTGTGTGGCTCTCCCTCGCTCTGTGTGTGTGTGTGTGTGTGTGTCTCCCTCCCTCGCTCTGTGTGTGTGTGTTTGTGTGTGTGTGTCCCTCTCTCGCTCTGTGTGTGTGTGTATGTCCCTCCCTTGCTCTGTGTGTGTGTGTGTGTGTGTCCCTCCCTCGCTCTTTGTGTGTGTGTGTGTGTCCCTCCCTCGCTCTCTGTGTGTGTGTGTCCCTCCCTCACTCTGTGTGTGTGTGTGTGTGTACCTCCCTCGCTATGTGTGTGTGTGTCCCTCCCTCGCTCTGTGTGTGTGTGTGACCCTCCCTCGCTGTGTGTGTGTGTGTGTGTGTGTGTCCCTCCCTCGCTCTGTGTGTGTGTGTGTCCCTCCCTCGCTCTGTGTGTGTGTGCGCGTGTCCCTCCCTCGCTCTATGTGTGTGTGTGTGTCCCTCCCTCGCTCTGTGTGTGTGTATGTGTGTGTGTGTCCCTCCCTCGCTCTGTGTGTGTGTGTGTGTCCCTCCCTCGCTCTGTGTGTGTGTGCGTGTTTCCCTCCCTCGCTCTGTGTGTGTGTGTGTCCCTCCCTCGCTCTGTGTGTGTGTGTGTGCGTCCCTCCCTCGCTCTGAGTGTGTGTGTGTGTGTGTCCCTCCCTAGCTCTGTGGGTGTGTGTGTGCGTCCCTCCCTCGCTGTGTGTGTGTGTGTGTGTGTGTGTCCCTCCCTCGCTCTGTGTTTGTGTGTGTGTGTACCTCCCTCGCTCTGTGTGTGTGTGTCCCTCCCTCGCTCTGTGTGTGTGTGTGACCCTCCCTCGCTGTGTGTGTGTGTGTGTGTGTCCCTCCCTCGCTCTGTGTGTGTGTGTGTGTGTACCTCCTCCGCTCTGTGTGTGTGTGTCCCTCCATCGCTGTGTGTGTGTCCCTCCCTCGCTCTGTGTGTCCCTCCCTCGCTGTGTGTGTCCCTCCCTCGCTGTGTGTGTGTCCCTCCCTCGCTGTGTGTGTGTGTGTCCCTCCCTCGCTGTGTGTGTGTGTGTGTGTGTGTGTCCCTCCCTCGCTCTGTGTGTGTGTGTGTGTGTGTGTCCCTCGCTCGCTGTGTGTGTGTGTGTGTGTCCCACCCTCGCTCTGTGTGTGTGTGTGTGTGTGTGTGTCCCTCCCTCGCTCTGTGTGTGTGTGTGTCCCTCCCTCGCTGTGTGTGTGTGTGTGTCCCTCCCTCGCTCTGTGTGTGCGTGTGTGTGTGTGTGTGTCCCTCCCTCGCTGTGTGTGTGTGTCCCTCCCTCGCTGTGTGTGTGTGTCCCACCCTCGCACTGTGTGTGTGTGTGTGTCCCTCCCTCGCTGTGTGTGTGTGTCCCTCCCTCGCTGTGTGTGTGTGTTTCCCTCCCTCGCTCTGTGTGTGTGTCCCTCCCTCGCTCAGTGTGTGTGTGTGTGTGTGTCCCTCCCTCGCTCTGTGTGTGTGTGTGTGTCCCTCCCTCGCTCTGCGTGTGTGTGTGTTCCTCCCACGCTCTGTGTGTGTGCGTCCCTCCCTCGCTCTGTGTGTGTGTGTGTGTGTGTGTGTCCCTCCCTCGCTCTGTATGTGTGTGTGTGTGTGTCCCTCCCTCGCTCTGTGTGTGTGTGTGTGTGTGTGTGTGTGTCCCTCCCTCGCTCTGTGTGTGTGTGTGTGTGTGTCCCTCCCTCGCTCTGTGTGTGTGTGTGTCCCACCCTCGCACTGTGTGTGTGTGTGTGTCCCTCCCTCGCTGTGTGTGTGTGTCCCTCCCTCGCTGTGTGTGTGTGTTTCCCTCCCTCGCTCTGTGTGTGTGTCCCTCCCTCGCTCAGTGTGTGTGTGTGTGTGTGTCCCTCCCTCGCTCTGTGTGTGTGTGTGTGTGTCCCTCCCTCGCTCTGTGTGTGTGTGTGTTCCTCCCACGCTCTGTGTGTGTGCGTCCCTCCCTCGCTCTGTGTGTGTGTGTGTGTGTGTGTGTCCCTCCCTCGCTCTGTATGTGTGTGTGTGTGTGTCCCTCCCTCGCTCTGTGTGTGTGTGTGTGTGTGTGTGTGTCCCTCCCTCGCTCTGTGTGTGTGTGTGTGTGTGTGTCCCTCCCTCGCTCTGTGTGTGTGTGTGT
>NW_028270189.1:25937989-25947989 GCF_037043375.1 Chiloscyllium plagiosum | reverse complement strand
GTGTGTGTGTGTGTGTCCCTCCCTCGCTCTGTGTGTGTGTGTGTGTGTGTGTGTGTGTGTCCCTCCCTCGCTGTGTGTGTGTGTGTGTCCCTCCCTCGCTCTCTGTGTGTATGTGTGTGTGTGTGTGTGTGTCCCTCCCTCGCTCTGTGTGTGTGTGTGTGTGTGAGTCCCTCCCTCGCTGTGTTTGTGTGTGTCCCTCCCTCGCTCTGTGTGTGTGTGTCCCTCCTTCGCTGTGTGTGTGTGTCCGTCCCTCGCTCTGTGTGTGTGTGTCCGTCCCTCGCTCTGTGTGTGTGTGTCCCTCCCTCGCTCTGTGTGTGTGTGTGTGTTTGTGTGTGTGTGTCCCTCTCTCGCTCTGTGTGTGTGTGTATGTCCCTCCCTTGCTCTGTGTGTGTGTGTGTGTGTCCCTCCCTCGCTCTTTGTGTGTGTGTGTGTGTACCTCCCTCGCTCTGTGTGTGTGTGTCCCTCCCTCGCTCTGTGTGTGTGTGACCCTCCCTCGCTCTGTGTGTGTGTGACCCTCCCTCGCTGTGTGTGTGTGTGTGTGTGTGTCCCTCCCTCGCTGTGTGTGTGTGTGTGTGTCCCTCCCTCGCTCTGTGTGTGTGTGTGTGTAAATGTCCCTTCCTCGCTCTGTGTGTGTGTGTGTGTGTGTGTCCCTCCCTCGCTCTGTGTGTGTGTGTGTCCCTCCCTCGCTCTGTGTGTGTGTGTGGGTGTCCCTCCCTCGCTCTATGTGTGTGTGTGTGTGTCCCTCCCTCGCTCTGTGTGTGTGTGTGTGTGTGTGTGTGTGTATGTGTCCCTCCCTCGCTCTGTGTGTGTGTCCCTCCCTCGCTCTGTGTGTGTGTGTGTGTGTCCCTCCCTCGCTCTGTGTGTGTGTGTGTGTGTCCCTCCCTCGCTGTGTGTGTGTGTGTGTCCCTCCCTCGCTCTCTGTGTGTATGTGTGTGTGTGTGTGTGTGTGTCCCTCCCTCGCTCTGTGTGTGTGTGTGTGTGTGTGAGTCCCTCCCTCGCTGTGTTTGTGTGTGTCCCTCCCTCGCTCTGTGTGTGTGTGTCCCTCCTTCGCTGTGTGTGTGTGTCCGTCCCTCGCTCTGTGTGTGTGTGTCCGTCCCTCGCTCTGTGTGTGTGTGTCCCTCCCTCGCTGTGTGTGTGTGTGTGTGTCCCTCCCTCGCTGTGTGTGTGTGTCCCTCCTTCGCTGTGTGTGTGTGTGTCCCTCCCACGCTGTGTGTGTGTGTGTGTGTCCCTCCCTCGCTCTTTGTGTGTGTGTGTGTGTCCCTCCCTCGCTCTCTGTGTGTGTGTGTCCCTCCCTCACTCTGTGTGTGTGTGTGTGTGTACCTCCCTCGCTCTGTGTGTGTGTGTCCCTCCCTCGCTCTGTGTGTGTGTGTGACCGTCCCTCGCTGTGTGTGTGTGTGTGTGTGTGTGTGTGTGTGTCCCTCCCTCGCTCTGTGTGTGTATGTGTGTGTACCTCCCTCGCTCTGTGTGTGTGACCCTCCCTCGCTGTGTGTGTGTGTGTGCGTGTCCCTCCCTCGCTCTGTGTGTGTGTGTGTTCCTCCTACGCTCTGTGTGTGTGCGTCCCTCCCTCGCTCTGTGTGTGTGTGTGTGTGTGTGTGTCCCTCCCTCGCTCTGTGTGTGTGTGTGTGTGTCCCTCCCTCGCTCTGTGTGTGTGTGTGTGTGTGTGTCCCTCCCTCGCTCTGTGTGTGTGTGTGTGTGTGTGTCCCTCCCTCGCTCTGTGTGTGTGTGTGTGTGTGCGTCCCTCCCTCGCTCTGTGTGTGTGTGTCCCTCCCTCGCTCTGTGTGTGTGTGTGTGTGTCCCTCCCTCGCTCTGTGTGTGTGTGTGTGTGTGTGTGTGTCCCTCCCTCGCTCTGTGTGTGTGTGTGTGTCCCTCCCTCGCGCTGTGTGTGTGTGTGTGTGCGTCCCTCCCTCGCTCTGTGTGTGTGTGTGTGTCCCTCCCTCGCTGTGTGTGTGTGTGTGTCCCTCCCTCGCTCTGTGTGTGTGTGTGTGTGTACCTCCCTCGCTCTGTGTGTGTGTGTGTCCCTCCCTCGCTCTGTCTGTGTGTGTGACCCTCCCTCTGTGTGTGTGTGTGTGTGTGTGTCCCTCCCTCGCTCTGTGTGTGTGTGTGTGTACCTCCCTCGCTCTGTGTGTGTGTGTGTCGCTCCCTCGCTCTGTGTGTGTGTGTGACCCTCCCTCGCTGTGTGTGTGTGTGTGTGTGTGCGTGTCCCTCCCTCGCTCTGTGTGTGTGTGTCCCTCCCTCGCTGTGTGTGTGTGTGTGTACCTCACTCGCTGTGTGTGTGTGTGTCCCACCCTCGCACTGTGTGTGTGTGTGTCCCTCCCTCGCTCTGTGTGTGTGTGTGTCCCTCCCTCGCTCTGTGTGTGTGTGTGTGTGTGTGTCCCTCCCTCGCTCTGTGTGTGTGTGTGTGTCCCTCCCTCGCTCTGTGTGTGTGTGTGTGTGTCCCCCTCGCTCTGTGTGTGTGTGTGTGTGTGTCCCTCCCTCGCTGTGTGTGTGTGTGTGTAAATGTCCCTCCATCGCTCTGTGTGTGTGTGTGTGTGTATCCCTCCCTCGGTCTGTGTGTGTGTGTCCCTCCCTCGCTCTGTGTGTGTGTGTGTGTGTGTGTCCCTCCCTCGCTCTCTGTGTGTGTGTCCCTCCCTCGCTCTGTGTGTGTGTGTGTGTGTGTCCCTCCCTCGCTGTGTGTGTGTGTCCCTCCCTCGCTCTGTGTGAGTGTGTGTCCCTCCCTCGCTCTGTGTGTGTGTGTGTGTGTGTATCCCTCCCTCGGTCTGTGTGTGTATGTGTGTGTGTGTGTGTCCCTCCCTCGCTCTGTGTGTGTGTGTGTGTGTGTGTCCCTCCCTCGCTCTGTGTGTGTGTGTCCCACCCTCGCTCTGTGTGTGTGTGTGTGTGTGTGTACCTCCCTCGCTGTGTGTGTGTGTGTGTGTAAATGTCCCTCCCTCGCTCTGTGTGTGTGTGTGTGTGTATCCCTCCCTCGGTCTGTGTGTGTGTGTGTGTCCCTCCCTCGCTCTGTGTGTGTGTGTGTGTGTGTGTGTCCCTCCCTCGCTCTGTGTGTGTGTGTCCCTCCCTCGCTCTGTGTGTGTGTGTGTGTGTGTCCCTCCCTCGCTCTCTGTGTGTGTGTCCCTCCCTCGCTCTGTGTGTGTGTGTGTGTGTGTCCCTCCCTCGCTGTGTGTGTGTGTCCCTCCCTCGCTCTGTGTGAGTGTGTGTCCCTCCCTCGCTCTGTGTGTGTGTGCGTGTGTCCCTCCCTCGCTCTGTGTGTGTGTGTGTGTGTGTGTGTGTGTCCCTCCCTCGCTCTCTGTGTGTGTGTGTGTCCGTCCCTCGCTCTGTGTGTGTGTGTGTGTGTGTGTGTGTGTCTCCCTCCCTCGCTCTGTGTGTGTGTGTGTGTTTGTGTGTGTGTGTCCCTCTCTCGCTCTGTGTGTGTGTGTATGTCCCTCCCTTGCTCTGTGTGTGTGTGTCCCTCCCTCGCTCTTTGTGTGTGTGTGTGTGTACCTCCCTCGCTCTGTGTGTGTGTGTCCCTCCCTCGCTCTGTGTGTGTGTGACCCTCCCTCGCTGTGTGTGTGTGTGTGTGTGTCCCTCCCTCGCTCTGTGTGTGTGTGTGTGTGTACCTCCCTCGCTCTGTGTGTGTGTGACCCTCCCTCGCTGTGTGTGTGTGTGTGTGTGTGTGTGTCACTCCCTCGCTCTGTGTGTGTGTGTCCCTCCCTCGCTGTGTGTGTGTGTGTGTACCTCACTCGCTGTGTGTGTGTGTGTCCCACCCTCGCAATGTGTGTGTGTGTGTTTGTCCCTCCCTCGCTCTGTGTGTGTGTGTGTCCCTCCCTCGCTCTGTGTGCGTGTGTGTGTGTGTGTGTGTCCCTCCCTCGCTCTGTGTGTGTGTGTGTGTCCCTCCCTCGCTGTGTGTGTGTGTGTGTGTCCCTCCCTCGCTCTGTGTGTGTGTGTGTGTAAATGTCCCTTCCTCGCTCTGTGTGTGTGTGTGTGTGTGTCCCTCCCTCGCTCTGTGTGTGTGTGTGTCCCTCCCTCGCTCTGTGTGTGTGTGTGTGTGTGTGTGTATGTGTCCCTCCCTCGCTCTGTGTGTGTGTCCCTCCCTCGCTCTGTGTGTGTGTGTGTGTGTCCCTCCCTCGCTCTGTGTGTGTGTGTGTGTGTGTCCCTCCCTCGCTCTGTGTGTGTGTGTGTCCCTCCCTCGCTCTGTGTGTGTGTGTGTGTGTGTGTGTATGTGTCCCTCCCTCGCTCTGTGTGTGTGTCCCTCCCTCGCTCTGTGTGTGTGTGTGTGTGTGTCCCTCCCTCGCTCTGTGTGTGTGTGTGTGTGTGTGTGTGTGTGTGTCCCTCCCTCGCTGTGTGTGTGTGTGTGTCCCTCCCTCGCTCTGTGTGTGTGTGTGTGTGTGAGTCCCTCCCTCGCTGTGTTTGTGTGTGTCCCTCCCTCGCTCTGTGTGTGTGTGTCCCTCCTTCGCTGTGTGTGTGTGTCCGTTCCTCGCTCTGTGTGTGTGTGTCCCTCCCTCGCTGTGTGTGTGTGTGTGTGTCCCTCCCTCGCTGTGAGTGTGTGTGTGTGTCCCTCCCTCGCTGTGTGTGTGTGTCCCTCCCTCGCTGTGTGTGTGTGTGTCCCTCCCACGCTGTGTGTGTGTGTGTGTGTCCCTCCCTCGCTCTTTGTGTGTGTGTGTGTGTCCCTCCCTCGCTCTCTGTGTGTGTGTGTCCCTCCCTCACTCTGTGTGTGTGTGTGTGTGTACCTCCCTCGCTCTGTGTGTGTGTGTCCCTCCCTCGCTCTGTGTGTGTGTGTGACCGTCCCTCGCTGTGTGTGTGTGTGTCCCTCCCTCGCTCTGTGTGTGTGTGTGTGTACCTCCCTCGCTCTGTGTGTGTGACCCTCCCTCGCTGTGTGTGTGTGTGTGCGTGTCCCTCCCTCGCTCTGTGTGTGTGTGTCCCTCCCTCGCTGTGTGTGTGTGTGTGTACCTCACTCGCTGTGTGTGTGTGTGTGTGTGTCCCACCCTCGCAATGTGTGTGTGTGTGTGTGTTTGTCCCTCCCTCGCTCTGTGTGTGTGTGTCCCTCCCTCGCTCTGTGTGTGTGTGTGTGTGTGTGTGTCCCTCGCTCGCTCTGTGTGTGTGTGTGTGTCCCTCCCTCGCTGTGTGTGTGTGTGTGTCCCTCCCTCGCTCTGTGTGTGTGTGTGTGTAAATGTCCCTTCCTCGCTCTGTGTGTGTGTGTGTGTGTGTCCCTCCCTCGCTCTGTGTGTGTGTGTGTCCCTCCCTCGCTCTGTGTGTGTGTGTGTCCCTCCCTCGCTCTGTGTGTGTGTGTGCGTGTCCCTCCCTCGCTCTATGTGTGTGTGTGTGTCCCTCCCTCGCTCTGTGTGTGTGTGTGTGTGTGTGTGTGTATGTGTCCCTCCCTCGCTCTGTGTGTGTGTGTGTGTGTCCCTCCCTCGCTCTCTGTGTGTGTGTGTCCCACCCTCGCTCTGTGTGTGTGTGTGTGTGTGTCCCTCCCTCGCTCTGTGTGTGTGTGTGTGTGTGTGTGTGTGTGTGTGTCCCTCCCTCGCTCTGTGTGTGTGTGTGTGTGTGAGTCCCTCCCTCGCTGTGTGTGTGTGTGTGTGTCCCTCCCTCGCTCTGTGTGTGTGTGTGTGTGTGTGTGTGTGTGTCCCTCCCTCGCTCTGTGTGTGTGTGTGTGTGTGTGTGAGTCCCTCCCTCGCTGTGTTTGTGTGTGTCCCTCCCTCGCTCTGTGTGTGTGTGTCCCTCCTTCGCTGTGTGTGTGTGTCCCTCCCTCGCTCTGTGTGTGTGTGTCCGTCCCTCGCTCTGTGTGTGTGTGTCCGTCCCTCGCTCTGTGTGTGTGTGTCCCTCCCTCGCTGTGTGTGTGTGTGTGTGTCCCTCCCTCGCTGTGTGTGTGTGTCCCTCCCTCGCTGTGTGTGTGTGTGTCCCTCCCACGCTGTGTGTGTGTGTGTCCCTCTCTCGCTGTGTGTGTGTGTGTCCCTCCCTCGCTGTGTTTGTGTGTGTGTCCCTCCCTCGCTCTGTGTGTGCGTGTGTCCCTCCCTCGCTGTGTGTGTGTGTGTGACCCTCCCTCGCTGTATTTGTGTGTGTGTGTGTGTCCCTCCCTCGCTGTGTGTGTGTGTGTGTGTGTGTGTGTTTGTGTGTGTGTCCCTCCCTCGCAGCGTGTATGTGTGTGTCCCTCCCTCGCTGTGTGTGTGTGTCCCTCCCTCGCTGTGTGTGTGTCTCCCTCGCTCTGTGTGTGTGTGTGTCCCTCCCTCGCTCTGTGTGTGTGTGTGTGTGTATGTCCCTCCCTCGCTCTGTGTGTGTGTGTGTCCCTCCCTCCCTCGCTGTGTGTGTGTCCCTCCCTCGCTCTGTGTGTCCCTCCCTCGCTGTGTGTGTGTCCCTCCCTCGCTGTGTGTGTGTCCCTCCCTCGCTGTGTGTTTGTGTCCGTCCCTCGCTGTGTGTGTGTGTGTGTCCGTGTCCCTCCCTCGCTGTGTGTGTGTGTGTGTGTGTCCCTCCCTCGCTCTGTGTGTGTGTGTGTGTGTGAGTCCCTCCCTCGCTGTGTGTGTGTGTGTGTGTCCCTCCCTCGCTCTGTGTGTGTGTGTGTGTAAATGTCCCTTCCTCGCTCTGTGTGTGTGTGTGTGTGTGTCCCTCCCTCGCTCTGTGTGTGTGTGTGTCCCTCCCTCGCTCTGTGTGTGTGTGTGTGTGTGTGTGTATGTGTCCCTCCCTCGCTCTGTGTGTGTGTCCCTCCCTCGCTCTGTGTGTGTGTGTGTGTGTCCCTCCCTCGCTCTGTGTGTGTGTGTGTGTGTGTCCCTCCCTCGCTCTGTGTGTGTGTGTGTCCCTCCCTCGCTCTGTGTGTGTGTGTGTGTGTGTGTGTATGTGTCCCTCCCTCGCTCTGTGTGTGTGTCCCTCCCTCGCTCTGTGTGTGTGTGTGTGTGTGTCCCTCCCTCGCTCTGTGTGTGTGTGTGTGTGTGTGTGTGTGTGTGTCCCTCCCTCGCTGTGTGTGTGTGTGTGTCCCTCCCTCGCTCTGTGTGTGTGTGTGTGTGTGAGTCCCTCCCTCGCTGTGTTTGTGTGTGTCCCTCCCTCGCTCTGTGTGTGTGTGTCCCTCCTTCGCTGTGTGTGTGTGTCCGTTCCTCGCTCTGTGTGTGTGTGTCCCTCCCTCGCTGTGTGTGTGTGTGTGTGTCCCTCCCTCGCTGTGAGTGTGTGTGTGTGTCCCTCCCTCGCTGTGTGTGTGTGTCCCTCCCTCGCTGTGTGTGTGTGTGTCCCTCCCACGCTGTGTGTGTGTGTGTGTGTCCCTCCCTCGCTCTTTGTGTGTGTGTGTGTGTCCCTCCCTCGCTCTCTGTGTGTGTGTGTCCCTCCCTCACTCTGTGTGTGTGTGTGTGTGTACCTCCCTCGCTCTGTGTGTGTGTGTCCCTCCCTCGCTCTGTGTGTGTGTGTGACCGTCCCTCGCTGTGTGTGTGTGTGTCCCTCCCTCGCTCTGTGTGTGTGTGTGTGTACCTCCCTCGCTCTGTGTGTGTGACCCTCCCTCGCTGTGTGTGTGTGTGTGCGTGTCCCTCCCTCGCTCTGTGTGTGTGTGTCCCTCCCTCGCTGTGTGTGTGTGTGTGTACCTCACTCGCTGTGTGTGTGTGTGTGTGTGTCCCACCCTCGCAATGTGTGTGTGTGTGTGTGTTTGTCCCTCCCTCGCTCTGTGTGTGTGTGTCCCTCCCTCGCTCTGTGTGTGTGTGTGTGTGTGTGTGTCCCTCGCTCGCTCTGTGTGTGTGTGTGTGTCCCTCCCTCGCTGTGTGTGTGTGTGTGTCCCTCCCTCGCTCTGTGTGTGTGTGTGTGTAAATGTCCCTTCCTCGCTCTGTGTGTGTGTGTGTGTGTGTCCCTCCCTCGCTCTGTGTGTGTGTGTGTCCCTCCCTCGCTCTGTGTGTGTGTGTGTCCCTCCCTCGCTCTGTGTGTGTGTGTGCGTGTCCCTCCCTCGCTCTATGTGTGTGTGTGTGTCCCTCCCTCGCTCTGTGTGTGTGTGTGTGTGTGTGTGTGTATGTGTCCCTCCCTCGCTCTGTGTGTGTGTGTGTGTGTCCCTCCCTCGCTCTCTGTGTGTGTGTGTCCCACCCTCGCTCTGTGTGTGTGTGTGTGTGTGTCCCTCCCTCGCTCTGTGTGTGTGTGTGTGTGTGTGTGTGTGTGTGTGTCCCTCCCTCGCTCTGTGTGTGTGTGTGTGTGTGAGTCCCTCCCTCGCTGTGTGTGTGTGTGTGTGTCCCTCCCTCGCTCTGTGTGTGTGTGTGTGTGTGTGTGTGTGTGTCCCTCCCTCGCTCTGTGTGTGTGTGTGTGTGTGTGTGAGTCCCTCCCTCGCTGTGTTTGTGTGTGTCCCTCCCTCGCTCTGTGTGTGTGTGTCCCTCCTTCGCTGTGTGTGTGTGTCCCTCCCTCGCTCTGTGTGTGTGTGTCCGTCCCTCGCTCTGTGTGTGTGTGTCCGTCCCTCGCTCTGTGTGTGTGTGTCCCTCCCTCGCTGTGTGTGTGTGTGTGTGTCCCTCCCTCGCTGTGTGTGTGTGTCCCTCCCTCGCTGTGTGTGTGTGTGTCCCTCCCACGCTGTGTGTGTGTGTGTCCCTCTCTCGCTGTGTGTGTGTGTGTCCCTCCCTCGCTGTGTTTGTGTGTGTGTCCCTCCCTCGCTCTGTGTGTGCGTGTGTCCCTCCCTCGCTGTGTGTGTGTGTGTGACCCTCCCTCGCTGTATTTGTGTGTGTGTGTGTGTCCCTCCCTCGCTGTGTGTGTGTGTGTGTGTGTGTGTGTTTGTGTGTGTGTCCCTCCCTCGCAGCGTGTATGTGTGTGTCCCTCCCTCGCTGTGTGTGTGTGTCCCTCCCTCGCTGTGTGTGTGTCTCCCTCGCTCTGTGTGTGTGTGTGTCCCTCCCTCGCTCTGTGTGTGTGTGTGTGTGTATGTCCCTCCCTCGCTCTGTGTGTGTGTGTGTCCCTCCCTCCCTCGCTGTGTGTGTGTCCCTCCCTCGCTCTGTGTGTCCCTCCCTCGCTGTGTGTGTGTCCCTCCCTCGCTGTGTGTGTGTCCCTCCCTCGCTGTGTGTTTGTGTCCGTCCCTCGCTGTGTGTGTGTGTGTGTCCGTGTCCCTCCCTCGCTGTGTGTGTGTGTGTGTGTGTCCCTCCCTCGCTCTGTGTGTGTGTGTGTGTGTGAGTCCCTCCCTCGCTGTGTGTGTGTGTGTGTGTCCCTCCCTCGCTCTGTGTGTGTGTGTGTGTGTGTGTGTGTGTGTCCCTCCCTCGCTCTGTGTGTGTGTGTGTGTGTGTGTGAGTCCCTCCCTCGCTGTGTTTGTGTGTGTCCCTCCCTCGCTCTGTGTGTGTGTGTCCCTCCTTCGCTGTGTGTGTGTGTCCCTCCCTCGCTCTGTGTGTGTGTGTCCGTCCCTCGCTCTGTGTGTGTGTGTCCGTCCCTCGCTCTGTGTGTGTGTGTCCCTCCCTCGCTGTGTGTGTGTGTGTGTGTCCCTCCCTCGCTGTGTGTGTGTGTCCCTCCCTCGCTGTGTGTGTGTGTGTCCCTCCCACGCTGTGTGTGTGTGTGTCCCTCTCTCGCTGTGTGTGTGTGTGTCCCTCCCTCGCTGTGTTTGTGTGTGTGTCCCTCCCTCGCTCTGTGTGTGCGTGTGTCCCTCCCTCGCTGTGTGTGTGTGTGTGACCCTCCCTCGCTGTATTTGTGTGTGTGTGTGTGTCCCTCCCTCGCTGTGTGTGTGTGTGTGTGTGTGTGTTTGTGTGTGTGTCCCTCCCTCGCAGCGTGTATGTGTGTGTCCCTCCCTCGCTGTGTGTGTGTGTCCCTCCCTCGCTGTGTGTGTGTCTCCCTCGCTCTGTGTGTGTGTGTGTCCCTCCCTCGCTCTGTGTGTGTGTGTGTGTGTATGTCCCTCCCTCGCTCTGTGTGTGTGTGTGTCCCTCCCTCCCTCGCTGTGTGTGTGTCCCTCCCTCGCTCTGTGTGTCCCTCCCTCGCTGTGTGTGTGTCCCTCCCTCGCTGTGTGTGTGTCCCTCCCTCGCTGTGTGTTTGTGTCCGTCCCTCGCTGTGTGTGTGTGTGTGTCCGTGTCCCTCCCTCGCTGTGTGTGTGTGTGTGTGTCCCTCCCTCGCTCTGTGT
>NW_028270189.1:25930489-25932989 GCF_037043375.1 Chiloscyllium plagiosum | reverse complement strand
CTCCCTCGCTCTGTGTGTGTGTGTGTGTGTGTGTGTGTGTGTGTCCCTCCCTCGCTCTGTGTGTGTGTGTGTGTGTGTGAGTCCCTCCCTCGCTGTGTTTGTGTGTGTCCCTCCCTCGCTCTGTGTGTGTGTGTCCCTCCTTCGCTGTGTGTGTGTGTCCCTCCCTCGCTCTGTGTGTGTGTGTCCGTCCCTCGCTCTGTGTGTGTGTGTCCGTCCCTCGCTCTGTGTGTGTGTGTCCCTCCCTCGCTGTGTGTGTGTGTGTGTGTCCCTCCCTCGCTGTGTGTGTGTGTCCCTCCCTCGCTGTGTGTGTGTGTGTCCCTCCCACGCTGTGTGTGTGTGTGTCCCTCCCTCGCTGTGTGTGTGTGTGTCCCTCCCTCGCTGTGTTTGTGTGTGTGTCCCTCCCTCGCTCTGTGTGTGCGTGTGTCCCTCCCTCGCTGTGTGTGTGTGTGTGACCCTCCCTCGCTGTGTTTGTGTGTGTGTGTGTCCCTCCCTCGCTGTGTGTGTGTGTGTGTGTGTGTTTGTGTGTGTGTCCCTCCCTCGCTGCGTGTATGTGTGTGTCCCTCCCTCGCTGTGTGTGTGTGTCCCTCCCTCGCTGTGTGTGTGTCTCCCTCGCTCTGTGTGTGTGTGTGTCCCTCCCTCGCTCTGTGTGTGTGTGTGTGTGTGTGTGTGTGTGTCCCTCCCTCGCTCTGTGTGTGTGTGTGTCCCTCCCTCCCTCGCTGTGTGTGTGTCCCTCCCTCGCTCTGTGTGTCCCTCCCTCGCTGTGTGTGTGTCCCTCCCTCGCTGTGTGTGTGTCCCTCCCTCGCTGTGTGTGTGTGTCCGTCCCTCGCTGTGTGTGTGTGTGTGTCCGTGTCCCTCCCTCGCTGTGTGTGTGTGTGTGTGTGTCCCTCCCTCGCTCTGTGTGTGTGTGTGTGTGTGTGTCCCTAACTCGCTCTGTGTGTGTGTGTGTCCCACCCTCGCTCTGTGTGTGTGTGTGTGTGTGTGTGTCCCTCCATCGCTCTGTGTGTGTGTCCCTCCCTCGCTGTGTGTGTGTGTGTGTGTGTCCCTCCCTCGCTCTGTGTGTGCGTGTGTGTGTGTGTGTGTGTCCCTCCCTCGCTGTGTGTGTGTGTCCCTCCCTCGCTGTGTGTGTGTGTCCCTCCCTAGCTGTGTGTGTGTGTGTGTGTGTCCCTCCCTCGCTCTGTGTGTGTGTGTGTGTCCCTCCCTCGCTCTGTGTGTGTGTGTGTGTGTGTCCCTCCCTCGCTCTGTGTTTGTGCGTCCCTCCCTCGCTCTGTGTGTGTGTGTGTGCGTCCCTCCCTCGCTCTGTGTGTCTGTGTGTCCCTCCCTCGGTGTCTGTGTGTGTGTGTGTGTGTCCCTCCCTCGCTCTGTGTGTGTGTGTGTGTGTACCTCCCTCGCTCTGTGTGTGTGTGTCCCTCCCTCGCTCTGTGTGTGTGTGTGTGACCCTCCCTCGCTGTGTGTGTGTGTGCGTGTGTGTGTCCCTCCCTCACTCTGTGTGTGTGTGTGTGTGTGTGTGTGTACCTCCCTCGCTCTGTGTGTGTGTGTCCCTCCCTCGCTCTGTGTGTGTGTGTGACCCTCCCTCGCTGTGTGTGTGTGTGTGTGTGTGTCCCTCCCTCGCTCTGTGTGTGTGTGTCCGTCCCTCACTGTGTGTGTGTATGTGTATGTCCCTCCGTCGCTCTGGGTGTGTGTGTGTGTGTGTGTCCCTCCCTCCCTCTGTGTGTGTGTGTCCTTCCCTCGCTCTCTGTGTGTGTGTCCCTCCCTCGCTTTGTGTGTGTGTGTGTGTGTGTCCCTCCCTCGCTTTGCGTGTGTGTGTGTCCCTCCCTCGCTTTGTGTGTGTGTGTGTGTGTGTGTCCCTTTCTCGCTGGGTGTGTGTGTGTGTGTGTGTGTTTGTGTGTGTGTCCCTCCCTCGCTGTGTGTATGTGTGTGTCCCTCCCTCGCTGCGTGTATGTGTGTGTCCCTCCTTCGCTGTGTGTGTGTGTCCCTCCCTCGCTGTGTGTGTGTGTGTCCCTCCCTCGCTGTGTGTGTGTGTGTGTGTGTGTCCCTCCCTCGCTCTGTGTGTGTGTGTGTGTGTGTGTGTCCCTCCCTCGCTCAGTGTGTGTGTGTGTGTGTCTCCCTCGCTCTGTGTGTGTGTGTGTGTCCCTCCCTCGCTCCGTGTGTGTGTGTGTGTGTGTGTGTGTGTGTCCCTCCCTCGCTCTGTGTGCGTGTGTGTCTGTGTGTGTGTGTGTGTCCCTCCCTCGCTGTGTGTGTGTGTGTGTGTCCCTCCGTCGCTCTGTGTGTGTGTGTGTGTGTGTCCCTCCCTCGCTCTGTGTGCGTGTGTGTCTGTGTGTGTGTGTGTCCCTCCCTCGCTGTGTGTGTGTGTGTCCCTCCGTCGCTCTGTGTGTGTGTGTGTGTGTGTCCCTCCCTCGCTCTGTGTGTGTGTGTGTGTGTCCCTCCCTCGCTCTGTGTGTGTGTGTGTGTGTGTGTGTGTCCCTCCCTCGCTCAGTGTGTGTGTGTGTGTGTCTCCCTCGCT
>NW_028270189.1:25815489-25905489 GCF_037043375.1 Chiloscyllium plagiosum | reverse complement strand
CGCTGTGTGTGTGTGTGTGTCCCTCCCTCGCTCTGTGTGTGTGTGTGTCCCTCCCTCGCTTTGTGTGTGTGTGTGTCCCTCCCTCGCTCTGTGTGTGTGTGTGTCCCTCCCTCGCTCTGTGTGTGTGTGTGTGTGTCCCTCCATCGCTCTGTGTGTGTGTCCCTCACTCGCTCAGTGTGTGTGTGTGTGTGTGTGTCCCTCCCTCGCTGTGTGTGTGTGTATCCCTCCCCCGCTGTGTGTGTGCCCCTCCATCGCTGTGTGTGTGTGTGTCCCTCCCTCGCTCTGTGTGTGTGTCCCTCCCTCGCCGTGTGTATGTGTGTGTCCCTCCCTCGCTGTGTGTGTGTGTGTCCCTCCCTCGCTGTGTGTGTGTGTGTGTCCCTCCCTCGCTGTGTGTGTGTGTGTCCCTCCCTCGCTGTGTGTGTGTGTGTGTCCCTCCCTCGCTGTGTGTGTGTGTGTGTCCCTCCCTCGCTGTGTGTGTGTGTGTGTGTGTGTGCGTGTGTGTCCCTCACTCGCTCTGTGTGTGTTTGTGTGTGTGTCCCTCCCGCGCTCTGTGTGTGTGTGTGTGTGTGCGCTTGCCCCCCCCCCCTTGCTGTGAGTATGTCTTTCTCTTGATGTGTATGTAAGTGTCACTCCCTCGCTGTGTGTCTGTGTGTCCGTCCATCGCTGTGTGTGTCTCTCTCTTGCTGTGTGTGCGCATGTCACTCCCTAGCTCTGTGTGTGTGTCCCTCCCTCACTGTGAAAGTGCATATCCTCCCTTGCTGTGTGTGCGTGTGTCCCTCCCTCGCCGTGTCTGTGTGTGTCCCCTCTCCGTGTGTGCGTGCCCCCCTCATTTTCTGTGCACATGCCCTGCCCCTCGCCGTGTGTGTGCTTGTCCCTCCTTCCCTGTGTGTGTGTGTGTGTGTGTGTATATTCCTCCCTCGCTGTGTGTATGTGGGTCCCTCCCTCCCTCGCTCTGTGTGTCCCTCCCTCGCTCTGTGTGTGTCCTTTGCTTGATGTGTGTGTGCGTCCCTCCCTCGCTGTGCGTGTGCATGTCCCTCCCTTGCTGCGTGTCTCAGCAAGTCCCTCGCTCGCTGTGTGTGTCCCTCGCTCGCTGTGTGTATGTGTGCGCACATCTCTCGCTTGCTGTGCGTGTATGTTTCCCTTCCTCTCGTGTGTACGTGTCACACTCTCACATTATGTGTTTGTGTGTCCCCCCTTCGCTGCGTGTTTCTCACTCGCTGTGCGTGTGCGTGTCCCTCCTTCACTCTGTGTGTGAGAGTGTCTCCCTCCCTTGCTGTGAGTGTGCGTCCCCCTCCTCGCTGTGTGTCTGTGTGTGTGTGTCTCTCACTCCCTTGCTGTGCACGTGCGTGTCCCCCCTCACTGTGTATGTGTGAGGTTCCCCCCCTTGCTCTGTGTGTGTGTGTCCCTCTTGGTGTGCGTGTGTGTGCGTGTCCCTCCCTGGCTGTGTGTGTGCGCGTCCCTCCCTGGCTGTGTGTGTGCACGTCCCTCCCTGGCTGTGTTTGTGCGCGTCCCTCCCTGGCTGTGTTTGTGCGCGTCCCTCCCTGGGTGTGTTTGTGCGCGTCCCTCCCTGGCTGTGTGTGCGCGCGTGTCCCTCCCTGGCTGTGTGTGTGTGTGTGTGTGTGTGTGTGTCTCCCTCCTTCGCTTTGTGTGTGTGTGTTTGTGTGGTCCCACCCTCGCTGTCTGTATGTGTGAGTTTCCCCCTTGCCCTGTCTGCGTGGCCCTCCCTCGCTGTGTGTGTGTGTGTGTGTGTTTGTTTTGCTGTGCGTGTGTGCACGTGGCCCTCCCTCGCTGTGTGTGCATGTGTCGCCCCCTCGCTATGTGTGTGTGTGTGTCTCTCTCCCTCGGTCTCTGTGTATGTGTGGTCCCACCCTCACTGTCTGTGTGTGTGCGTGTCCCTCCCTTGCGGTGTATTTGTGTGTCCCTCTCTCGCTGTGTGCCTGTGTTTGTGTGCTTACGCATGCGCGTGTCCCTCCCTCGCTGTGTGTGCGTGTCCCCTCTTGCTGTGAGTATGTGTGTCACTATTGCAGTGCATGTGACTGCCCCTCCCTCGCTGTGTGCATTTGTGTAGAACCCTCCCTCGCTGTGTGTGTGTGCATGTCGTTCCCTCCCTCGCTGTGTGTGTGTACGTTTCACTCCCTCGCTGTGTGGGCGTGTCCATCCCTCGCTGTGTGTACGTTTCACTCCCTCGCTGTGTGGGCGTGTCCATCCCTCGCCGTGTGTGCGCTTGTCCCTCCCTCACTCTGCGTGTGCATGTTCCTCGCTCTCTGCATGTCTCAGCAAGTCCCTCCCTTGCTGTGAGTGCCCCTCGCTCCCTGTGTGTGTGTGTGTCTCGCTGTGTGTATGTCCCTTCCTCATTGTGTGTGTGTGTGTATGTGTCACACCCTCACAGTATGTGTTTGTGTGTGTCCCCCTTCGCTGCGTGTCCCTCACTCGCTGGTTGCGTGTGTGCCACTCCCTCACGTTGTGTGTGTGTGTCTCTCTCTCGCTCTGTGTGTGCATGTCCCCCCTCGCTCTGTGTGTGTGTGTGTGTGTGTGTGTCTTCATCCCTCCCTCTGTGTGTGTGTGTGTGTGTGTGTGTGTGTGTAAAAGTGTGTCTCCCTCCCACGCTGTGAGTGTGCGGGTCCTCCTCGCTGTGTGTGTGTGTATATCCCCCCCTCACTGTATCTGTGTGTGTGTGTTCGTCCCTCCCTCGCTCTGTGTGTGTGTCCCTCTTGCAGTGTATGCGCATGTCCCACCTCGCTTTGTGCGCGTGTGTGTGTCCCTCTGGCTGTGTGTGCGCGTGTCACTCCCTCGCTCTTTGTGTGTGTGCGCATCCCTTGTGTATGTGTGTGTGTGTGTCCCTCCATTGCACTTTGTGTATATCCCCCTCACTGTATGATTGCATGTCCCCTCTCGCTGTGTGTGCGTGTCCCCTCTCAATTCCTGTATACATGCCCTCCCCCTCGCCGTGTGTGTGCTTGTCCCTCCTTCCGTGTGTGTGTGTGTAAAAGTGTGTCTCCCTCTCACGCTGTGAGTGTGCGCGTCCTCCTCGCTGTGTGTGTGCATATCCCCCTTTGCTGTATCTGTGTGTGTGTGTCCGTCCCTCCCTCACTGTGTGTGTGTGTGTGTGTGTGTGTGTGTGTACGTGCGCCCCCTCACTGTATCTGTGTGTGTGTGTGTGTCCCTCGCTGTGTATGTGTGAGTTTCCCCTACTTGCTGTGTGTGGGTGGGTGCGTGTCCCTCTTGCTGTGCGTGGCCCTCCCTCGCTGCGTGTGCATGTGTCTCCACCTCGTTGTGTGTGCGCGTAGCCCTCTCTTGCTCTGTGTGTGTTTTTGTCTAACTCTCCCGCGCTGTGTGTGCATTCCCTCCCTGGCTGTGTCTGCACGTGTCCCTCTCTTGCGGTGTGTGTGTGTGTATGTGTCTGTGTGTCTCCTTCTTGCTGTGCGTGTGCGTGCGTGGCCCTCCCTGGCTGTGTGTGCATTTGTCTCACCCCCGCTGTGTTTGCGAGTGTCCCTCTCTTGCTGTGTGTGTGTGTGTGTGTGCGTGTCCCTCCCTGGCTGTGTGTGCATGTCCCTCCCTGGCTGTGTGTGCGTGTCTCTCTCTCTCGCTGTGTGTGTGTGTCTCTCTCTCTCTCTCGCTGTGTGTGTCTCTCTCTCTCTCTCTCGCTGTGTGTGTTTCTGTTTGTGTGCCTGCGCATGTGCGTGTCTCTCCCTTGCTCTGTGTGTGTGTGTGTCCCTCTTACTGTGTTCGCATGTCCCACCCTCGCTTTGTGTCTGTGTGTCCCTCTGGCTGTGTGCGCGCGTGTCACTCCCTCGCTTTTTGTGTGAGTGTGCATCTCTTGTGTGTGTGTGTGTGTCCCTCCATTGCACTTTGTTTATATCCCCCTCACTGTGTGATTGCATGTCCCCCCTCGCTGTGTGTGCGTGTGGTAAGGACGATGGATGAAGACTCGCCATCAGAGGTAGTTTGGGCTGAGGTTAGGAATAGGAAAGGTGAGGTCACCCTGTTAGGAGTTTTTTACAGGCCCCCTAATAGTCCTAGAAACGTAGAAGAAAGGATTGCGAGGATGATTCAAGAGAAGAGTGAAAGTAATAGGGTGGTTGTTATGGGGGACTTTAACTTTCCTGATATTGATTGGGAAAGCTATAACTCAAGTTCGTTAGATGGGTCAGTGTTTGTCCAATGTGTGCAGGAGGGTTTCCTGACACAATATGTAGATATGCCAACAAGAGGTGAGGCCATACTGGATTTGGTTCTGGGTAATGAACCAGGCCAGGTGTTAGAATTAGAGGTAGGTGAGCACTTTGGGGACAGTGACCACAATTCGGTGACTTTTACTCTAGTGATGGAGAGGGATAAGAGTGCACTACAGGGCAAGAGTTATAGCTGGGGGCAGGGAAATTATGATGCGTGAGGCATGACTTAGGATGTGTGGCCTGGAAAAGTAAGCTTCAAGGCAAGGGTGTAATTGATATGTGGAGCTTGTTCAAGGAGCAACTATTGAGTGTCCTTGATAAGTATGTACCCGTCAGGCAGGGAGGAAAGGGTCGTGTGAGGGAGCCGTGGTTTAATAAGGAATTGGAATCCCTTGTTAAATGGAAGAGGGCGGCCTATGTAAAGATGAGGCGTGAAGGTTCAATTGGGGCGATTGAGAGTTATAAGGTAGCCAGGAAGGACCTGAAGAGAGAGCTAAGAGCAGCAAGGAGGGGACATGAAAGGTCCTTAGTTGGTAGGATTAGGGAAAACCCTAAGGCTTTCTATAGGTATGTCAGGAATAAAAGAATGACGAGGGTAGGAATAGGTCCAGTCAAGGATAGTAGTGGGAAGTTGCGTGTGGAGGCTGAAGAGATTGGGGAGACACTGAATGAATACTTTTCGTCAGTATTCACTCAGGAACAGGACATTGTTGTCGATGTGAGTACCGAGTCACAATTAAGTAGAATGGATGGCTTTGAGGTATGTAGAGAAGAGGTGTTGGAAATCCTGGAAAGGGTGAAAATAGATAAGTCCCCTGGGCCTGATGGCATTTATCCTAGGATTCTCTGGGAAGCAAGGGAGGAGATTGCATAGCCATTGGCCTTGATTTTTATGTCCTCGTTGTCTACAGGAGTAGTGCCAGAAGATTGGAGGCTAGCAAATGTGGTTCCCTTGTTTAAGAAGGGGAGTAGGGATAACCCTAGTAACTATAGGCCGGTGAGTCTCACTTCTGTTGCGGGTAAAATCTTAGAGAGAATTGTAAGGGATAGGATTTATGAACATCTGGATAGGAATAATGTGATCAAGGATAGTCAGCATGGTTTTGTGAAGGGCAGGTCGTGCCTCACAAACCTTATTGAATTCTTTGAGAAGGTGACTAAGGAGGTGGACGAGGGGAAAGCAGTAGATGTGGTGCATGTGGATTTTAGTAAGGCGTTTGATAAGTTTCCCCATGGTAGACTACTGCAAAAAATATGGAGGTATGGCATTGAGGGTGAGTTGGAGGTTTGGATTAGGAGTTGGCTGGCTGGAAGAAGACAGAGGGTAGTAGTTGATGGCAAAGTTTCATCTTGGAGTGCTGTCACTAGCGGTGTTCCGCAAGGATCTGTTTTGGGACCATTGCTGTTTGTCATTTTTATAAATGACCTGGAGGAGGGGTTAGAAGGTTGGGTGAGCAAGTTTGCGGATGATACGAAAGTCGGAGGAGTGGTAGACAGTGAGGAAGGATGATGCAGGTTACAGCGGGATACTGATAAGCTGCAGAACTGGGCAGAAAGGTGGCAAATGGAGTTCAATGTAGCTAAGTGTGAGGTGATTCATTTTGGTCAGAGTAATAATAAGATGAGGTACTGGGCTAACGGTCGGATACTTGGTAGTGTGGATGAGCAGAAAGATCTTGGTGTCCATGTACACAAATCTTTGAAAGTTGCCACCCAGGTAAATAGTGCGGTGAAGAAGGCATATGGCGTACTGGCTTTTATTGGTAGAGGAATTGAGTTCCGGAGTACTGAGGTAATGTTGCAGTTGTATAAGACTCTGGAGTATTGTGTGCAGTTTTGGTCCCCATACTATAGGAAGGATGTGGAGGCACTGGAACGGGTACAGAGCAGGTTTACCAGGATGTTGCCTGGTATGGTAGGAAGATCGTATGAGGAAAGGCTGAGGCACTTGGGGCTGTTTTCATTGGAGAAAAGAAGGTTTAGGGGTGACTTGATAGAGGTGTACAAGATGATTAGGGGTTTAGATAGGGTCGACAGTGAGATACTTTTTCCACGTATGGAGTCAGCTATTACAAGGGGGCATAGCTTTAAATTAAAGGGGGGGGGGGTAGGTATAGGACAGATGTTAGGGGTAGATTCTTTACTCAGCGAGTCGTGAGTTCATGGAATGCCCTGCCAGTAGCAGTGGTGGATTCTCCTTCATTATGGGCATTTAAACGTGCATTGGATAGGCATATGGAGGATAGTGGGCTAGTGTAGGTTAGGTGGGCTTGGATCGGCGCAACATCGAGGGCAAAAGGGCCTGTACTGCGCTGTATTCTTCTATGTTCTATGTTCTATGTGTCCCTCCCTCACTGTGTGAGTGCATGTCCCCTCTCACTGTGTGCGCGTGCCCCCTCTCAATTCCTATACATGCCCTTCCCCTCGCCGTGTGTGTGCTTGTCCCTCCTTCTCTCTGTGTGTGTGTGTGTGTGTGTGTGTGTGTGTGTGTCCCTCCCTTGCTGTGTATGAGCGTGTCCCTCCCTCGCTTTGTGTGTTTGTGTATGTTCCTCCCTTGCTGTGTGTGCATGTCCTTCCCTCGTTGTGTTTGCGTGTCCCTCCCTCGCTATGAGTGTTTGTATGTGTGTGTGTGGGTGTGCACGCGCGTGTACCTCCCTTGCTGTGTGTGTCTCTCGCTCGCTGTGCGTGTGTCCCTTCTCACTGTGTGTGCGTGTTCTTTCCTCAGTGTGTGTGTGCGTGCGCGCGCGTGTCCCTCCTCGCTGTGTCTGTGTGTGTGTGTGTCCCTCCCTCGCAGTGTGTGTGTGTATGTGCGCGTGTCCCTCCATCGCTGTGTGTGTCCCCCTCTTGCTGTGCATTTGTGTGCATGTGTCTCCTCCTCGCTGTGTGTGCGCGTGTCCCTCTCTTGCTGTGTGTGTGTGTCCCTCTCACTGTGTGTGTCTGTGTTTGTGTGCTTCCTCATGCGCGTGTCCCTCCCTCGCTGTCAGTGTGTGCATGTGTCCCTCTCTCGCTCTGTGTGTGCATGTGTGTCCCTCTCTCGTTCTGTGTGTGTGCATGTGTGTCCTTACTTCGCTGTGTGTGCGCATGTGTGTCCTTCCCTCGCTCTGTGTGTGCATGTGTGTCCTTCCCTCGCTCTGTGTGTGTGCATGTGTGTCCCTCCCTCACTGTGTGCGCATGTGTGTCCTTCCCTCGCTCTGTGTGTGCATGTGTGTCCTTCCCTCGCTCTGTGTGTGTGCATGTGTGTCCCTCCCTCACTGTGTGCGCCTGTGTGTCCTTCCCTCGCTCTGTGCATGTGTCCTTCCCTCGCTCTGTGTGTGTGTGCATGTGTCCTTCCCTCGCTCTGTTTGTGTGCATGTGTCCTTCCCTCGCTCTGTTGTGTGTGTGTCCCTCCCTCGCTCTGTTGTGTGTGTGTCCCTCCCTCGCTCTGTGTGTGTGCATGTGTCCTTCCCTCGCTCTGTGTGTGTGCATGTGTCCTTCCCTCGCTCTGTGTGTGTGCATGTGTGTCCTTCCCTCGCTGTGTGTGTGTGTGTGTGTTCCTCCCTCGCTGTGTGTGTGTGTGTGTGTGTCCCTCCCTCGCTCTGTGTGTGTGTGTGTGTGTATCCCTCCCTCGCTGTGTGTGTGTGTCCCTCCCTCGCTCTGTGTGTGCATGCGTGTCCTTCCCTCGCTCTGTGTGTGTGTGTGTGCGTGTGTCCCTCCCTCGCTCTGTGTGTGTGCATGCGTGTCCCTCTCTCGCTCTGTGTGTGTATGTGCATGTGACCCACCCTCGCTCTGTGTGTGTGTGTGCGTGTGCCCCTCCCTCGCTCTGTTGTGTGTGTGGTCCCACCCTCGCTGTGTGTGTGTGTGTGCGTGTTCTTCCCTCGCTGTGTATGTGTGAGTTACCCCCTTGCTCTTTGTGTGTGTGTGTGTCTCTTGCTGTGCCTGTGTGCGTGGCCCTCCCTCGCTGTGTGTGCGCGTGTCTCCTCCTCGCTGTTTGTGCGCATATCCCTGTCTTGCTGTCTGTGTTTATGTTTGTGTGTGTCCATGTCCCTCCCTCGCTGCGTGAGTGCGTGTCCCTCCCTCGCTGTGTGAGTGCGTGTCCCTCCCTCGCTGCGTGAGTGCGTGTCCCTCCCTCGCTGCATGAGTGCGTGTCCCTCCCTCGCTGCGTGTGTCTGCATATATCCCCCTCGCTGTGTGTGTGTGCGTGTCGCTCCCGTGTGTGTGTGTGTGTGTGTCCGTCCAATATTTGCACCATCAGTGGATTGGCGATCATAAATTGACTGTGGTATTCAGGAACGTGTGGTTTAAGTAAGTTCATCACGAGAAATGCAGGTTTTAATGTACAGGTCAAGGGGTGGGTCTGGGTAGGATGCTCTTCAGAGGTTTGGAATGGACTGGTTGGGCCGAATGGCCTGGCTACACACGATGGCGATTCTGTTCAGGTTATTGTCCAGCCCTGTCAACAACCCCCGTCTCTTAAACCTGGCCTTATCCCCAATATTCTCCTTAACACTGTAATCTCCTCCAGACTCTAAAACACTCCTTGGCGATGTAAGCTTCTCCAGTCCTTACAAAGATCGATATGTCTGTCACCTCTTCCTGCGTTTAGAACCCTCCCTATAACTATTACCATTTGGTACAGCACTCCCAATCATTGTTCCCTCTTGAAACTCCCATAAACATTTGTATCTCTGAAAACTCATCTGGACTGTCTCAACTTTATGGGCGGCACGGTGGCACTGCTGCTTCACAGCGCCAGAGACCCGGGTTCAATACCCGCCTCAGGCGACTGACTGTGTGGAGTTTGCACGTTCTCCCCGTGTCTGCGTGGGTTTCCTCCGGGTTCTCCGGTTTCCTCCCACAGTCCAAAGATGTAAGTAATCTAATCTAATCTAAAACTTCCCTTTGACAGTTACGTGCTGAGACCTGCTCTATATCAGTGAAGTAATTAAGTCTTGGCAACACTCACTGTTATAACCTCCCTCCAGCCTTACAGCACTGAGGATCTGTAGAAGCTCTTTTCAACCCGACAGCCATCTCTGTGTCTGTAATCTCCTCCACTCCCCATAATACATTCTCTCTGAGCTCCTCTGTAGTTCACTAAACACTCCCTAACATTGTCTGTATCAGTGTAACCTTCTCCAAAAACACAACCTTCCCTATCTGTGTAAATCCCTACACCAGTCCCTATCCCTCTCAGCTCCTTCTAACAATACAACCCTCCATGTCTGTGTATTCACCTTCAGTCTCTACTCACCTCCCTCTCTGTGTAACCTTCTCCATGCCTTTTTGCTTCAGTCTGTTCAACTGTCCCTGTCAGTGTAACCTCTTCCAGACGCGAAAACTCTCATCTTTTTGACTTACTCAGACCACACAACCCTCACTATCTATAACCTACTCCTGTCTGAGAAACCTACCTCTGCAAATTGCTCCAACTCTTCCACTCTCCATAAGCTCTTACATCCCTCCCTATCTACCAAGTCTCTTCCAGTCCCTAAACACCAACAGTTTGTGGAGACCCGACCACCATTCCTATCAGTGTAATCCTCTCAGGTCTCTGCAGTATTCCTGATCTGTCGAACTCACTCCATGCCTGTGCCTCTCCCAATCCAGTCCCGACAAAACCCACTATCTATTTAACACCCTCCTGTCACTATCACCCCCTTGTCAATGTAAGCTCCTCCTGTGTCTTCACTATCTACCCATCTTCATAACCTTGTCCAGTTCTTACACCACTATCTGTTTAAACGTCACCCTCCCCTACAACTTCCTCCTGTTTGTGCTATGCTCCCTTATCTGTGAAACTGTTTCTGACCAAAATTGTTATCCCAGTCTCTGAAAAGTAATCCAGAATCCACAGCCTCCATAACCCCCAGAACCTAAGCCTTCCTATGTCTATAAACATCTTCAGTCACGACTACCCTGCATATCTCTGTTTGTTCTTCCAGTCGATACAAACAACTTTATCTCTGTAATCTGCTCAGCTCCCTAAAATAGTCCCTGTCTGTGATCCAGCCCTGGCCTACAAACATCGTGATCCCTGTAAACTTCTCCATCCCTCCCAACATTCCCATCTCCATGAGCCCGTCAGCCCTACAGCTCTCTACATTTCTGTAACCTCCTGTGGGTCTATGGTCCTCCCTCCCTGTGAAACCACCTCCAGTCCCCACATCCCTCCCAATCTGGGTCCTCTGCTCCAGATCAGACCATTGCTGTCTCTGTAAACACCTCCACTCCTGACAACTCTTCCCATTTGTGTAACCTCGTTCAGATCCCATACTCTCCAGCTTCCTGAATTCTCTTTCTGCATTGCAACCAAAACCACATGTTTATGTAATATCCACCAGTGCTTTACACCCTCCCCAACTCAGTAACGTTTTGCAGCCCTAACAAAGCACCTAAACTGTGAAACCTCTCATTTCCCTACAATCCTCCCTCCCTCCCTCCTCAAATGCCTTCATCACCATGAAACCTCACAATTACTGCAGCCTCCTTTTGGCACTGCCACCCTCCTCCTAATGTCTGCAAAATCCTCCTGTCCTGATATCCCTCTCTATCTCTGTAATCCTCACCACCCTCCAGTGCCCTTCTGGGGAACATGGCAGAGGAGGGAAGATTTGTAAAGTCCGAGCCATGTTACGGAGATAGAATTCTTGGAATTACAGATTTGGTCGAATGTCTGTGGTGTGCAGATTATTTGCGAGGACTCTAAAGACAGGATTTATGACTACTTGGAAAACCATAGTTACATTAGAGACAGTCAGTATGGGTTTGTGTGGGGTTAGGTCATGCCTCACAAACCTTATTGAATTCTTTGAGGATATAGCAGAATATGTTCATGGCTCATTCAGAAAAGAAGGAAAATTGGGATACAGGGAAATCTGTCTGTCTGGATACAGGATTGGATGGCCTAGCGAAGACAGAGGGTGGCATCAGATGGACAGTATTGAGCCTGGAGCTCAGTGACCAGTGGTGTTCTGTAACAATCGGCTCTGGGACTCTGCTCTTTGTGATTTTTGTAAATGACTTGGATGTGGATGTTGGAGAGTGGGTTAGTACGTTTGCCAATCACATGAAGATTGGTGGCGTGGTGGGGAATGTGGAGGGCTGTTGTCGGTTGCAATGGGATATTGACAGGACGCAGAGCTGGGCTGGAAGTGGCAGATGGAGTCCAATCTGGAAAAGTGTGAAGTGATTCATTCTGGAAGGTCGAATTTGAATACAGAATACAGGGTGAAAGGCAGAATACTTGGCAGTGTGGAGGAACAGCGATCATGGGGTCCGTGTCCATAGATTCCTCAAAATCGCCACGCACGTTGGTAGGGTTGTTAAAAAGGCATATGTTGCATTGGCTCCCCTTAGAAGGGGATTGACTGTAAGAGCCGTGAGGTTTTACTGCATCTTTATAGCGTCCTGGTGAGACCACACTTGGAATATTGTGTTCAGTTCTGGTCCCCTGTTTACAGGAAGGATGTGCAAGTTTTAGAAAACGTACACAGGAGATTTACCAAGATGCTGCCTGGAATAGAGGGCAGTTCTTACGAAGAAAGGTGAAGGGAGCTAAGGTTTTTTTCATTGGAGTGAAGAAGGGGGTGGGGTGACTTTGTGGAGGTGAACAAGGTGATGCGAGGCACAGAGTGAGTGAATAGTCAGAGACGTTTCCTCCTATGGCATAAATGGCTATTACAAGGGGGTGTAATTTTAAGGTGATTGGAGGATGGATAAGAGGATAGAGAATGGTAGGTGGTTGGATGGACTGCCAATGGTGGTAGTAACATTAGACACATCTGGGACATTTAATAGACTCTTGGACAGACACATGGATAATAGTATAACGAAGGGTATGTAGGTTAGTTTGATCTTACAGTCGGGTAAAAGATTGGCATGAAATCATTGCTGAAGGGTCTTGGGCGGAACTGTTCTGTGTTCTATGCTCGGTCTGGTAAACTGGGTAATAAATCGAGATCATTGCATAAAGGATATGGCATTCAGGAGAAGCTAGTGAACAGGACACAACATTTGCTTGATGGTTGTAGACAGAGAGTGGTGGGAGACATGTTGTTTTTCCGACTGGAGGCATGTGACCAGCGGTGTCGTGGGTCCACTGGTGTTTGTCATTTGGATAAATGGTTTGGATGGGAATATTGGTTTCCTGGTAAGTAATTGTTTTGGGTGACACTGAAATTGGTGGTAAAGTGGACAGTGAAGAAGGTTATATATGATACAACAGGATGAACAGTACTGCTGGGATAGGGGGCTGAAGAATAGCAGATGGAGTTTAATTAGATAAATGTGAAGTGTTCCATTTTGGTGAAACAAACCAGGGTGGGACTTGTACAGTTAATGTTCGGGCCCTGGGTAGTGTTGTCAGTCAGTGACCCAGGGATGCAGGTAGACAGTTCTTTGAAAGTGGTGTCACAGGTAGACAGGCTGGTGAAGCAGGTCTTTGGGATGGTTACCTTCATTCGGGAGAGCGTTAAGAGTAAGAGTTGGGATGTCATGTTGTGGCTGGAAAAGACATTGGTGAGGCCACCATTAAAACATTGTTGATTAGTAGGAAGAACTCATCTAGTTCACTAACCTCCATTGGGGAAGGATATCAAATATTCTAACCTGGTCTGGCCGACATTTGACTCCACACCCATAGCAATATGGCTGACTCTGAGCTGCCCTCTGGGTAATTAGCAGTGGGGTCAAAGAACATTGTTCCAGGCAGTGACACCCACATCCCATGAATGAATAAATAAAAATACCTATGTCCCTCCCTCCCTCTGCAAACCCCTCCAGCTGCAGCAATCCGTCCTGGCTTTGTAACACCCTGACCACTCTCTGTAACACTCTCACCACCTCCAGCACCTTCACATCTCCCTGTTCCTATTGTGTCAATGAACCCTGACCGTGGCTCCCCTTCCCACAGCCCTCCTCCTGCGAGCAGACCCATTGCAATCCATTAACATTTACTCCTAAAACATTCTCTCACTTCAGGATTTTAAGTACTTTTTGGTGATCTTCTCAGCCTCATGACCTAGTATGATTCCTTTTGTCCTGAGTGAGGGACCAGTGGGAATTTCTTGCTGAGGTTTTTACTGTTTCAATTGAATGTCCTTTTGTTGAGTATGTTGCATTGTCTCTTCAAATGTTTTCCGCTGTTCATTTACAGGCACATATTTCAGTCTGTTTCGCCTGTTTCCCTTGGTCAGTTCTCATCTCAAACTCATGTCATTGGCTATTTTTGTTTCTAGTTGTAGCTTGTCCTTTCTGTGATTCACTTTAATACTTTAAATTTATTTAAACTGCACTTTATCACAATTTCCCGAAGGATCTCTGCAGGTGACATTACTCATCCACTAAGTTTCATTACACGGTCGCTCTGCGATAGTTATGTCCCTTAACAGTTGCACAATGTGTTTTTCAAAGAAACACTGAAAGAAAAATTAACCAAGATCCTCTTCCAATATTAATATTGACTGTGTGATTGTCCCAGATTATACAAATATTGAAGTTTTCCAAACTTATCACAATGCCTTTGTTAAAAAAATCCAATGAGTTACTGTGTAATGCAGTGATGAGCAATGAAATGCTGTTCAGTGGCTAAAACTGTTCTGCTGCTTGTGTCCTTGGCAAGTAGTAGCAAGTATTCACATTCAGACTGACGCTACTTCATGATCTGAGGCCAAATGCTTTCTCTGTAATGCCTTTGTTAACCATTATTGTTAGTGTTACCCATTTTTCCTGAGTTTGCACAAGATTACGAACCACTGAATATTTTTGTTCACCCTGTATCCATGTGTCCCTGGTGTCTAAATATCTTTTATCTCTGTGTCACAAATCCATCGACCTTATTGCAGCAACGTTGTCCATTCAAAAAAAAACATTATATACTCTCTACCACAATTTTCTGTCACAAATCTATTTGCTGATGTACAATTTTAGCTAAACTCTGTCCCATTCTGTTCCTTTCTGCTTGTCTTCAGTCACATTCCCATTCAGTTTCATTGCTTCACCTTTTCCCTTTGGATTTGGAAAGCTCCTTTCACCTGCATCCTCTCTGTCAGTTTAATGCCCTGTCCATAAACCTAGGGACATGATTGGCCAGGACACTGGCCCCAGCACAGTTCCAGGGGGACCATCCTAATAGATTTTTTTTAAAAATCAGGTATGGGATGTGAGTCTCTGGCTGACCAGCCTTTCTTGCCCAGTCCTAGAAGCCCTTGAACTGAGTAGCTTGCTCGGCCATTTCAGATGGTTATTGAGAGGCAAACACTTTGCTCTGGGGATGTCGTGCAGACCACGTGACGATGGGCAGATGTTTAACTCTAAAGGACAAGTGTTTGGATTTGTTGTACATCAGTAATGGTTTCATACTTATTTGTGAATTGTTAATTATTATTTTTAAAATTATTGATTTCAAATGTCTCCTTTTCAGATGGCGGGATTCAATCCTGTCTCCCCTGAACATTAGCTGAGGTTTTGGATACATTCTCTCGCAATAATACCACTAGGCCATTACTTCACCTGCTCACTGGATGCTCATCCTTGAGCACTGATACCAGGGCATCATGAAGCTAAACCCATTCTTCCGACACAATTGTGTGAACCTGACATCTTCCAGCAATCTGGGACTATGACTTAATGTCGCTCCATTTTCCAGATCTCTGTGGAACTCAGTGCCATTCTCGATGTGTAACCCTCACTGCATCTGTTTTATTTCCCATTCTGTCTATTTCTCTGTCTCCTGTAGTTACTCAGGAAAGTCCTGACTCAATAGCCTTCCCAGCTGCTGGGTGGATCGTCCATCACCACATTGAACGCAGTTGGTCTGCCAGAAAGAGACAAAGGGAAAGGAGATCTGGAGCCTTCAATAAATCCTGTAGTGAAGTAAGGTCACCCACAGTGCACAGAGCAAAGAACAATGAGAGGGCCCCAAACATCTGTGAACAAGACATGACATAGATACAGTGCTGGAGGGGGAGCACAGTACACACACACACACACACCAGGCTCAATCACCACCCCAATGTAAGTTCTGTTATATTAAAACTCGCTACTCTGCAACAGTGTATCTTTGGCATGTCTTGTGGTCCAGTGTCTTCAATAACTTTTAATTCCTATAACAGATCCTATCGCTGTAACCTACTCCCTTCCCGATAATCCCTCCATGTATTTGAAATGTACTGCATTCCAGATTACCATCCCTATTGCTGTTACTTGCTTCACTGTCTACAACATGCCTTATTTCGGTGGTCTCCTCCTCCAATAAGGTAAAAACAAATTCTGCAGATGCTGGAAACCAGAGTCTAGATTAGAGTGGTGCTGGAAAAGCAGGGCAGGTCAGGCAGCATCCGAGGAGCAGGAAAATCGACGTTTCGGGCAAAAGCCTTTCCTCAGGAACAGAGGCCGGGAGCCTGCAAAGTGGGGAGGTAAATGAGAGGGGGGTGGGGATGGGGAGAAAGTAGCATAGAGTACAATAGATGAATGGGTGGGGAAGAAGGTGATAGGTCAGAGTGGAGGATGGGGGAAGGTAGCAAAGAGTACAATGGGTGAATGGGGGTGGGGATGGGGGTGATAGGTCAGAGAGGAGGGTGGAATGGATAGGTGGGAAGGGAGATAGGTCATGAGTGTGGTGCTGAGCTGGAAGGCTGGAGGTGGGGTGAGATGGGAAAAGGAGAAATGAGGAAACTGGTGAAGTCCACATTGATGCCCTGGGGTTGAAGTGTTCCGAGGCGGAAGATGAAGCGTTCTTCCTCCAGGCGTCGGTTGGTGAGGAAGTGGTGGTGGAGGAAGTCCAGGACCTGCATGTCCTCGGCAGAGTGGAAGGGGTAGGTGAAATGTTGGGTCACAGGGCGGTGGGGTTGATTGGTGCGGGTGTACCAGAGATGTTCCCTAAAGTGCTCTGCTAGGAGGTGTCCAGTCTCCCCAATATAGAGGAGACCACATCGGGAGCAACGGATACAATAAATGATATTGGTTTGTGTGCAGGTAAAACTTTGGATGTCGAAGGCTCCTTTAGGGCCTTGGATAGAGGTGAGGGAGGAGGTGTGGGCACAGGTTTTACAGTTCCTGCGGTGGCAAGGGGAAGGTGCCAGGAAGGGAGGGTGGGTTTTTGGGGGGGCGTGGAACTGACCAGGTAGTCACGGAGGGAACAGTCTTTGCGGAAAGTGGAGAGGGGTGGGGAGGGAAATATATCCCTGGTGATGGGGTCTGTTTGGAGGTGGCGGAAATGTCGGCGGATGATTTGGTTTATGCGAAGGTTGGTAGGGTGGAAGGTGAGCACCAGGGGGGTTCTGTCCTTGTTACGGTTGGAGGGGTGGGGTCTGAGGGCGGAGGGGCGGGATGTGGACGAGATGCGTTGGAGGGCATCTTTAACCACGTGGTAAGGTAAATTGCGGTCTCTAAAGAAGGAGGCCATCTGGTGTGTTCTGTGGTGGAACTGATCCTCCTGGGAGCAGATACGGCAGAGGTGGAGGAATTGGGAATACGGGATGGCATTTTTGCAAGAGGTAGGGTGGGAAGAGGTGTAATCCAGGTAGCTGTGGGGGTCGGTGGGTTTGTAAAAAATGTTAGTGTCATGTCGGTCATCATTAATGGAGATGGAGAGGTCCAGGAAGGGGAGGGAGGTGTCAGAGATGGTCCAGGTAAATTTAAGGTCAGGATGGAATGTGTTGGTGAATTTGATGAATTGCTCAACCTCCTCGCGGGAGCACGAGGTGGCGCCAATGTAGCGGAGGAAGAGGTGGGGAGTGGTGCCGGTGTAAATACGGAAGATCAACTGTTCTACGTAGCCAACAAAAAGACAGGCATAGCTTGGGCCCATACGTGTGCGCATGGCTACCCCTTTGGTCTGGAGGAAGTGGGAGGATTTGAAGGAAAAATTGTTAAGGGTGAGGACAAGTTCAGCCAAACAAATGAGAGTGTCGTTGGAAGGGTACTGTCGGGAGATGAAGAAACGGAGGGCATGGAGGTCCTGGTCATGGTGGATGGAGGTGTAGAGGGTTTGGATATCCATGGTGAAGATGAAGCGTTGGGGGCCAGGGAAACAGAAGTGTTGGAGGAGTGGACGGTGTGAGTGGTGTGTCGAACGAATGTGGGTAGTTCCTAGACTGGGGGATAGGACAATGTCGAGGTAGGCAGACATGAGTTCGGTGAGGTAGCAGCATGCTGAGACAATGGGTCGGCCAGGGTGGTCAGGCTTGTGGATCTTGGGAAGGAGGTAGAACCGGGCAGTGTGGGGTTCCCGGACTATGAGGTTGGAAGCTGTGGGTTGGAGATCTCCTCCTGAGGTGATGAGGTTCTGTATGCTCTGGGAGATGACGGTTTGGTGATGGGAGGTGGGTCATGGTAGAGGGGGTGGTAGGAGGAGGTGTCTTTGAGTTGGCATCATGGCTTCAGCGGTGTAGAGATCAGTGCATCAGACTACCACTGCACCCCCTTTATCTGCTGGTTTGATGGTGCGGTCGGTATTGGAGCAGAGAAAGTGGAGGGCTGCACGTTGTGAGGGTGAGAGGTTGGAGTGGGGGAGGGGGGTAGATAGGTTGAGGCGGTTAATGTCTCGGTGGAAGTAGGAAATGATGAAATCGAAGGCAGGTAATAGGCCAGCACGGGGTTTCCGGGTGGATGGAGTGTATTGGAGGCCGGCAAAGGGGTCCTTGGAAAATAGTCGCTAGTCTTCATTGTAAAAGTAAGCTCTGAGGCGGAAGCAGCGGAAGAAGTGTTCGATGTCACGTCGTGTATTAATTCTTTGATGTGTGGACGGAGGGGGATAAAGGTGAGGCCTTTGCTGAGGACTGATCATTCGGTCCTCAGTGAAGGGGAGGTCAGGGGGAATGGTGAAAACTCTGCAGGACTGGGAGCTGGGACCAGGCGTCGGTGTGGAGCTGGGGGAGGCGACGGAGCCTGTAACTGGAGTGGGTGTGGTGTTCGGGGGAATGGGGATGGAGTCATGAGAAGGGGTGATATTCCCCTCAGGGTTCTGGGGGCGGGGATGGTGACAGTGGGACCTGGGGTGGGGTGTCAGCAGAATGCAGGTGCGTGGCATTGGTGGGGGCGGAAGTGATGGCAAACACGGCAGTGGGGGAAGCGTGGAAGTCACTGAGTGTGTGACATCAGCGATGATGTGAGGGGCGGAAGTGATGTCACTTGTGGTGTATGAGGAGTTGTGAGAGGCGGAAATGGCATTTACTTGATTTTCACCAATAATTTCCTGTCACAAATTTGATTGACAATGTCGTATTTTAATTAAACTCAGTCGCTTACTGTTTCTTTCTTTTGGTCTTCATCACATCTCCATGGTGTTCCAATATTTCAACCTTTCTCTTTGGACTTGGGAATTTCCATTCATCTGAGACCTGTCCCCCTCCTCATCTGTGTCCGTTTATAGCACAGTGCATAATCTGGTACCAGAGGAGCCTATTCCAATAAAATAGCTCCGTCCTCTCTGAGTACTGGTAGCAGTGCTCACTGGTCAGAACCACTTCTGATGATATCATTGTGTGATCCTGATACATTCCTGCACTCTGCTGATATCACTGTCTCTCTCCGTGTGATATCCCTCACTCTGTGGGTCTAATTGCAGCCTCTATCAGTGTCTCTCACTCTTGCAGCTACTCCAGATCCTGAGCCAACAGCATTCTCCACTCCAGAGGGAAGCAACTGCACAGGCCATGGACGGAGACTGGGAATTTCCAGATCTCTGTGGGACTCAGTGCCATTCTCCATGTGTAACCTTCATTGCATTAGTCTAATTTCCAATTCTGTCTACTCTGTCTCCTGTAGGTATTCCTGATGTCCCTGGCTCAGCAGAATTCCCAATTCCTGTCTCATCCATCACCACATTGAAGACAGTTGGTCAGCCAGAGAGAGATGGAGAGTGAGATCTGGAACCTTCAGTAAATCCTGCAGCCGGTAAAATCACTCACAGTAAATAGCACAGGGAGGAGTTAGTGGACTTTAATTCAGACCCTGAGGGCATGATGTAGGAACAATGCTGGGCAAGGAACATGAGAACATTCTCAGGCTTCATTATCACCATCTTGTCTGTAAATTCATCTGTTCCACAGAACCCTCCCTATGTCTGTCAGTTTCTCCATTGTCTGTTTCATCGATACCACTTCCCCTATCTCTATCAGCCCCTACAATCCTGCCTATCCCTGTAAGCTCCTCATATCAGTAAAACTCTCCAAGTTTCTGCCTTTGCCTTTAATCCCGGGTTCTGTCACATCTCTCCTTAACTGAAGAAAAACAACTCTTCAGTTCCTTAAGCTATCCCTGTCAGTGTAGTCCTTTCCAGACCTGAAAAACCTCCGTCTTTGTGACTTTTTTGAACTCCTACTACCTTCATGATCTCTGTAACCTTCCCGTCACGACAACAAAAAAGCTCTGTACCGTAGTAACCTCCTCCAGCTGTTAGACTCCTCCTTGTCTCTGGGCACAAAGCAGAGTGACCCTGCTTCTCTCATAAATTAGTTTCTGCATTTCTAATGATGACTATGAACTCTTCCTGTCTCTAAAACACACTCAGTCTCTGTAAACTCTGCTGGTCCCGATTGATGAAATTTCCTTCGGTAACTACAAACCTTTATACCTTTAATCGCCTCCAGACGCGACCACACAGTTTATTTCTCGAACCTCTTTGAGTGATAGAGTCATAGAGATGTACAGCACAGAAACAGACCCTTCGGTCCAACCCGTCCATGCCAACCAGATATCCCAACCCAGTCTAGTCCCACCTGCCAGCACCCGGCCCATATTCCTCCAAACCCTTCCCATTCATATACCCATCCAAATGCCTCTTAAATGTTGCAATTGTACCAGCCTCCACCACATCCTCTGGCAGCTCATTCCATACACGTACCACCCTCTACATGAAAAATTTGCCCCTTAGGTCTCTTTTATATCTTTCCCCTCTCACCCTAAACCAATGCCCTCAAGTTCTGGACTCCCTGACCCCAGGGAAAAGACTTTGTCTATTTATCCTATCCTATCCATGCCCCTCATAATTTTGTAAACCTCTGTAAGGTCACCCCTCAGCCTCCGAAGCACCAGGGAAAACCGCCCCAGCCTGTTCAGCCTCTCCCTGTAGCTCAAATCCTCCAATCCTGGCAACATCCTTGTAAATCTTTTCTGAACGCTTTCAAGTTTCACAACAATTCTTCCGATAGGAAGGAGACCGGAATTGCACAAAATATTCCAACAGTGGCTAAACTAATGTCCTGCACAGCCGAAACATGACCTCCCATCTCTTGTACTGAATACTTTGACCAATAAAAGAAAGCATAACAAATGCCGCCTTCACTATCCTATCTACCTGCGACTCTACTTTCAGGGAGCTATGAACTTGCACTCCAAGATCCCTTTGGTCAGCAACACTCCCTAGGACCTTACCATTACGTGTATAAGTCCTGCTAAGATTTGCTTTCCCAAAATGCAGCACATCGCATTTACCTGAATTAAACTCCTTCTGCCAGTTAGCCCATTGGCCCATCTGGTCCAGATCCTGTTGTAACCCTCTTCGCTGTCCACTACACCTCCAATTTTGGTGTCATCTGTAAACTTACTAACTATACCTCTTATGCTCGCATCTAAATCATTTCTGTAAATGACAAAAAGTAGAGGGCCCAGCACCGATCCTTGTGGCACTGCACTGGTCACAGGCCTCCAGTCTGAAAAACAACCCTCCACCACTACTCTGTCTTTTACCTTTGAGCCAGTTCTGTATCCAAATGGCAAGTTGTCCCTGTATTACATGAGTTCTAACCTTGCTAATCAGTCTCCCATGGGGAACCTTGTCGAACGCCTTACTGAAGTCCATATGGATCACATCTATCACTCTGCCCTCCTCAATCGTCTTTGCTACTTCTTCAAAAAACTCAATCAAGTTTGTGAGACATGATTTCCCACGCACAAAGCCATGTCAACTATTCCTAATCAGTCCTTGCCTTTCCAAATACATGTACATCCTGTCCCTCAGGATTCCCTCCAACAACTTGCCAACCGCCGAGTTCAGGCTCACCAGTCTATAGTTCCCTGGCTTGTCTTTACCACCCTTCTTAAACAGTGGCATCACGTTTGCCAACCTCCAGTCTTCCGGCATCTCACCTGTGACTATCGACGATACAAATTTCTCAGCAAGAAGCTCAGCAATCACTTCTCCAGCTTCCCACAGAGTTCTCGGGCATACCTGATCAGTTCCTGGGGATTTATTCACCTTTAACCGTTTGAAGACATCCAACACTTCCTCCTCTGTAACCTGGACATTTTGCAAGATGTCACCATCTATTTCCGTACAGTCTATATCTTCTATATCCTTTTCTACAGTTAATACTGATGCAAAATATTCATTTAATATCTCCCCCATTTTCTGTGGCTCCACACAAAGGCCGCCTTGCTGATCTTTGTGGGGCTATATTCTTTCCCTTGTTACCCTTTTTTCCTTAACATATTTGTAAAAGCCCTTTGCATTCTCCGTAGTTCTATTTGTCAGACCTATCCCATGTCCCCATTTTGCCCTCCAGATTTCCCTCTTAAGTATAATCCTACTTCAATTTATACTCTTCTAAGGATTCACTCGAACTATCCTGTCTATACCTGACATATGTTTCCTTCTTTTTCTGAACCAAATACTCAATTTCTTTAGTCATCCAGAATTCCCAATACCTACCAGCCTTCCCTTTCACCCTGACAGGAACATACTTTCTCTGGACTCTTGTTATCTCATTTCTGAAGGCTTCCCATTTTCCAGCCGTCCCTTTAGCTGCGAACATCTGCCTCCAATCAGCTTTCAAACGTTCTTAACTAATACCGTCAAAATTGGCCTTTCTCAATTTAGAACATCAACTTTTAGATCTAGTCTATCGTTTTCCATCACTATTTTAAAACAAATAGAATTATGGTCGCTGGCCCCAAAGTGCTCCCCCACTGATACCTCACTCACCTGCCCTGCCTTATTTCCTAAGAGTAGGTCAAGTTTTGCACCTTCTCTAATAGGTACATCCACATACTGAATCAGAAAATTGTCTTGTACACACTTAAGAAATTCCTCTCCATCTAAACCTTTAACACTATGGCAGTCCCAGTCAATGTTTGGAAAGTTAAAATCCCCTACAATAACTACCCTATTATTCTTACAGATAGCTGAGATCTCCTTACAAGTTTGTTTGGCAATTTCCCTTTGACTACTGGGGAGTCTGGAATACAATCCTAATAAGGTGATCATCCCTTTCTTATTTCTCAGTTCCACCCAAATAACTTCCCTGGATGTATTTCTGGGAATATCCTCCCTTAGCACAGCAGTAATGCTATCCCTTATCAAAAACGCCACTCCTCCTCCTCTCTTGCCTTCCTTTCTATCCTTCCTGTAGTATTTGTATCCTGGAACATTAAGCTGCCAGTCCTGCCCATCCCTGAGCCATGTTTCTGTAATTGCTATGAGATCCCAGTCCCATGTTCCTAACCATGCCCTGAGTTCATCTGCCTTCCCTGTTAGGCCCCTTGCATTGAAATAAATGCTGTTTAATTTATTAGTCCTACTTGTCCCTGCCTGCCCTGACTGTTTGATTCCCTTCTGTTCTCAGCTGTACCCGTCTCAGATCGAACTCCCAAAACCCTCCCTGTGATTGTTACCATGTCCATCCCTGCATTCCTCCATGTAAAGTCCTCCCATTCCTAAAACCTTCCCTGCACCTGTCACCTGTTCCAGCTTCCACAACTCTCCTATTCTCAGTAAGACACCCCCACACACACCCCCGTCCCAGTTACTACAGCCCGCTGCATCACTAAATGCCAGTGGTCACTGTAATATCAGAGTAAGTTGTGAAAGCAGGAATACTGTACTGGGTTAGATGATCAGTCTTGATCATATTGAATGGTGAAACCGACTCTGTGGTCAAATGGCCGATACCTGCTCTTCTTTCCTGTGCTTCTCTATAAACTTACTATCTCCATAACCTCCCTCATGTCCCCACAGTCCTCCCCATGTGTGTAAGCCCCTTCAGTCCCCACAGACCTCTCTATCTCCATAAACCCCTTCAGTCCCCACGACTTTTCGTATCCATGTAACCTGAATCATTCCCCACAAACCTCCCTAACTCCATAACCTCCAAAAGGCCCCACGACCCTCCCTATCTCCATAATCTCATCCTGACCCAACGACCCTCCCATTCAGAGTAACCTCCTTCAATCCCCATCCTCCTCCTGATCTGTGCAACCTCCTTCAGGCCCAACAGCCCTGCAGATCTCTTTGGCCCCTTTCAGGCCCCACAGCACACCCTATCTCTATAATGTTCTTCAGTCACCACTGCACTCTCTATGTCCATAATCTCATACAGTCCCCACAGCACTCCCTATCTCCATAATATCCTTCAGTCCCCACGACCCTCCCTATTTCCAAAGCCTCTATTACCTGTTGAACCTCTAAGATACCTTTTATCAGATTGATAAACAAGAACTTCCATAACCCTTTCTGGTGCCAGTCTGAAACCAAACAGTGTTCGTTAGCCTGACAGTAGGTTGGGAGCTGGAATGTATTAGAAAGGATATGTCAATAAACAATAACTGGGTCCTCAGAAACACATTTAATAAAAAGAGAATGTGTTTTTGAGCCTGTCGGATTGTATTTTTATTGGTGAGAATATAAATAGCAGAATAGATACGGGTGTAAGAGCGGTTGTACCGAGGATACGATTTATTTGAATTTTCAGAAACCTTTACACAAGTTTCAGTTCGGGCTAAGGAGTAACTTGGTAGAGAATAGGGCACCTTAACTATCAGGAGATGGGTGAGATATTGGACAAAGCAATCTTGTCAGAATTTGCTGTGGAGAAAGACACAGAAGCTCGGGAACTTGGGGAAATAAATAATGATGTATTGGAAAGAATCTCAACAGAGAAGAGAAAGTGCTGGACTCTTAAAACAAATAAAAGTAGATCAATCCTCAGAAGCTCATTAGGTCTATCCTTGAATATTCATGGGAAGCTAGGGAAGAGATTGCAGTGTCCCTAACCTAGATACTTATATTATCAACAGACACAATGAGTTACCGGAAGACTGGAGGGTGGCTAATGCTATTCCATCACTTAAGGGCTGCAGGGAAACACCAGGAAATTACAGCCCCATGAGCCCAGTGCTGGGTAAGTTGTTGGAGGAGGTTCCAAGAAAAAGGAGCTACATATATTTGGAAAGGCAAGGGCTGATTAGAGATAGTCAGCATGGCTTTGTGAGTGGGAAACCGTGTTTCACAAACTGGATTGACTCTTTGAGGAGTTGGCCAAGAGATAGATGAAGGCAGAGCAGTCAACGTTGTCTACATGGACTTCTGCAAAGCATTTGACAAGGTTCCAAGGGATGTAGAACTTCTAGTCAAGAGGAAGAAGGAAGCTAACTTAACGTTGAGGATCCAAGGATCAGAAGCAGGGCTCTAGAGAGATACATGGGGCAGCACGGTGGCTCAGTGGTTAGCACTGCTGCCTCACAGCACCAGGGACGCGATTTCGATTCCAGGTCCAGGGGACTGTCTGTGTGGAGTTTGCACATTCTCTCTGTGTCTGTGTGGGTTTCCAATAGGTGCTCCAGTTTCCACCCACAGCCCAAAGATGTGCAGGTTAGGTGAATCAGCCATGCGTTGTTCAAGAAAGGGAATAGAGATAATCCTGGGAATCACAGACCTGTCAGTCTTCTGTCTGTGATGTGCAGATTATTGGAGAGGACTCTGAGAGACAGGATTTATGATGCCTTAGAAAACCATAGTTTGATTAGAGAATGTCAGTTTGGCTTTGTAAGGGACAGGTCATGCCTCATAAATCTTATTGAATCCTTTGAGAATGTGAAAAAACACATTTGTGGCTCATTGAGAAAGTACAGAACATGGGATACATGGAAACCTGCCTGTCTGGATACAGAATTCCTGGCCCATACAAGTCGGAGGGTGATGACAGATGGAAATCATTCAGCCTGGAGCTCGGTGACCAGTGGGTTTTCTGCAGGGAGAGGTAAATAATTCTCTGCTCTTTGTGATTTTATGAATGCCTTGGATGTGTGAGTGGAAGAGCGGGTAAGTAAGTTTGCCAATGACACGAAGGTTGGTGGAGTGGTGAATAGTGTGGATGTCTGCTGGAGGTTACAATGGGACATTGACAGGATGTAGAGCTGGGCTGAGAAGTGGCAGATCAAGTCAAATCTGGAAAAGTGTGAAGTGATGCATTTTGGAAGGTGAGACTTGAATGCAGAATACAGGGGTAAAGACAGAATACTGAATAGTGTGGGGGAACAGATGGATCTTGGATTTCATGACCAGAGATCCATCAAATTTACCACCAAGCTGATAGTGTTGTTTAGAAGAAATATGTTGTATTGGCTTTCATTCGCTGGGGGATTGAGTTTTAAAACCATGAGGTCATGCTGCAGCTCCATAGAGCCCTGTTTAGACCCCGATTAGAATATTGTGTTCAGTTTTGGTCCCTTCATTACAGGATGGATGTGGAAGCTTTCGAGAGGGTAAAGAGGAGATTTACCAGGATACTACCTGGGTCTGGAGGGCATGTCTTAGGAAGAAAGGTTGAGGGAGCTAAGGCTTTTCTCAGTGGAGTGAAGAAGGGTGAGGGGAGACTTGATAGAGGTGAACAAGATGGTGTGAGGCATAGATAGAGTGAATAGTGAGATACCTCTTTATCCCATGGCATGCATGGTACAAGGGGGCATAATTTTAAGGTGATTGGAGGATGGGTAAGGGGAGATTTCAGATGTAGGTTCGTTACACAGAGAGTGGTGGGTGAGTGGAGCGGACATTTAATAGACTCTTGGATAGGCACATGGATGATAGTAAAATGAAGGTTATGTAAGGTAGTTTGATCTTACAGTCGGGTAAAAGATGGGCATGGCATCATGCCCGAAGGGTCTTGTGCTGTACTGTTCTGTGTTCTACGTTCTGTATAGTAAACTGTATAATAAGCTCTGATCAATGTAAAAGGATATGGCATTCAGGAGGAGCTAGTCGACTGGATACAAAATTGGCTTGAGGGAAGGAGATAGAGGGCAATGGGAGGCATGTTGTCTTTCTGAGTGGAGGTATGTGACCAGCGGTGTAGTGGGTCCACTGTTGTTTGTCATTTGGATAAATGGTTTGGATGGGAATATTGGTTTCCTGGTAAGTAAGGTTTTTGGATGATACTGAAATTGGTGGTAAAGTGGACAGTGAAGAAGGTTATCTGTGATACAATAGGATGCACAGTCCTGCTGGGATAGTGGGCTGAAGAATAGCAGTTGGAGTTTAATTAGATAAATGTGAAGTGTGCCATTTTGGTGAAACAAGCCAGGGTGGGACCTGTACAGTTAATGTTCGGGCCCTGAGTAGTGTTGTCAGTCAGAAACCCAGGGATGCAGGTACACAGTTCTTTGAAAGTGGTGTCGCAGGTAGACAGGCTGGTGAAGCAGGCGTTTGGGATGGTTACCTTCATTGGGCAGAGCATTAAGGGTAAGAGTTGGGATGTCAAGATGCTGCCTGACCTGTGCTTTTCCAGCACCACTATAATCTAGACTTTGGTTTCCAGCATCTGCAGCCCTTGTTTTTACCATGTTGCATCTGTACAAGATACTGGTGAGGTTACCGTAAAAGCATTGCTGATCTGTAGGAAGAACTCATCTAGTTCACTGACCTCTTTTAGGGAAGGACATCTTACATTCTAACCAGGTCTGGCAGACATGTGACTCCAGACTCCCAGCAATATGGCTGACTCTGAGCTACCCTCTGGGCAATTCGCAGTGGAGCAAAGAATGCTCGTCCAATCAGTGACACCCACATCGCATTAAGGAATAAATTAAAATACATATGTCCCTCTCTACCTCTGCAAACCCCTCCAGCTGCAGCAATCCGTACTGGCTTTGTAACACCGTTCAGGCCCTGACCACTCTCTGTACCACACTCAGCACCTCCAGCACCTTCACTTCTCCCTATTCCTGCCGTGTCATTAAACCCTGATCATGATTCCCCTTCCCACTGCCCTCCTCCTGTTAGCTGACCCTTTGCAATCCCTTTAACACTTACTCCTCAAATGCTCTCTTACTTCAGGATTTTAAGTATATTTTGGTGATCTTCTTAGCCTCATAATCTAATATGATCCATGCATACCAGTGCATGATGAAGCAAAACTGTTCTTCCAACACAGTTGTGTGATCCTGATATCTTCCAGCATTCTGGTGATATCACTTAGTATCTCGCTCTTTTTCTCTCTCTCTCTGTCTCTCTCTCTCTCTCTCTCTCTCTCTCTCTCTCTCTCTGTCTCTCTCTCTCTCTCTCTCTCTCTCTCTCTCTATTGCACCTACGCCAGATCCTGAGCCAACAGAATTCTCCACTCCAGAGACTCGAGGCAGCACAGGCCACGGATGGAGACTGGGATTTTCAAGATTTCTGTGGTGGTATCTGTGCCATTTTTAATCCTCACTGTATCCGTCTAATTTCCCATTCTGTCTATTTCTCTGTCTCCTGTAGGTACTCATAAAGGTTCAGACTCGATTAACTTCCCAGCTGCTGGGTGTCTCGTCCATCACCACATTGAAGATGGTCGGTCAGCCAGAGAGACAAAGGGCAGGGAGATCTAGAGCTTTCAATAAATCCTGCAGTGAGATAAGATCACTCACAGTGCACAGAGCAGAGAGCAATGGGAGAGCTCCAAACATCGGCTAACAAGACATGACACAGGTACAGTGCTGGAGGGGGAGCACAGTTTACACACACCCCAGGCTCAATCACCACTCCTTAGTTCTGTTGTACTAAGACTCACTACTCTGCAACACTGTATCTATGGCATTTATTGTGCACCAGTGTCTTCAATAATTTGTAACTCCTATAACAGTTCCTATCCCTGTAATGTCCTCCTATCATGGACGGCACGGTGGCACAGTGGTTAGCACTGCTGCCTCACAGCGCCAGAGACCCGGGTTCAATTCCCGACTCAGGCGACTGACTGTGTGGAGTTTGCACATTCTCCCCGTGTCTGTGTGGGTTTCCTCCGGGTGCTCCGGTTTCCTCCCACAGTCCAAAGTTGTGCGGGTCAGGTGAATTGGTCATGCTAAATTGCCCGTAGTGTTAGGTAAGGGGTAAATGTAGGGGTATGGGTGGATTACGCTTCGGCGGGGCGGTGTGGACTTGTTGGGCCGAAGGGCCTGTTTCCACACTGTAATGTAATCTAATCTAATCCCAATAGTCCCTCCACATATTTGAAATGTACTGCATTCCAGACTACCATCCCTATCGCTGTAACTTGCTTCAGTGTCCACAACATGCCTTATCTCTGTCGTCTCCTCCTCCAATAACTGGAGACAGAGACATGCAGCACGGAAACTGTTCCTTCAATCCAACTAGTCCATGCTGACCAGAGTCCATGAACAAGTCACGTTTCCCTGCATTTGACCGGTATCCATAAAAACCTTCTCCTCCCCAAGTACCTGCCCAAATGTCTTTTACATGTTGTAATTGTACTTCTCTCTACCACTTCCCCTGGAAGCTCATTCCATAACTGCACCATCCTCTGTGTAGAACATTTTCTCCTAAAATCTCTTTTAAGTCTTTCCTCTCCCATCTCATATTTATGCCCACTGGAACACAGAACATGACAGCGCAATACAAGCCCTTCAACCTTCGATTTTGTGCCAACGTGTGGAACCAATCTGCAGCTCACCAAACCAACACTATTCCAATTCGTGTCCATATGTCTATCCAATGACCGTTTAAATGCCCTTAAAGTTGGCGAGTCTACAACTGTTGCAGGCATTGCATTCCATGCCCCGACTATTCTGAGTAAAGAACCTACCTCTGGCATCTGTCCCATATCTATTTATTAATAATAATAATATCTACCTCAATGTAAAGCTAAGGCATCGCCATCCAAGATAAAAGGCTCTCACTGTCCAACCCATTTCACCTGCTGATTATCTTATGTGTCTCCATTAATTGACCTCAAACACATTCTCTTGAACAAAAACAGCTTAAAGTCCCTCAGCCTTTCCTCATAAGACCTTCCCTCCATACCAGGTAACTTCCTAGTAAATCTCCTCTGAATCATTTCTTTAGCTTACACATCCATCCTATAATGCTGATTTGGAGATGCCGGTGTTGGACTGGGGTGTACAAAGTTAAAAATCACACAACACCAGGTTATAGTCCAACAGGTTTAATTGGAAGCACACTAGCTTCCGGAGCGACGCTCCTCCATCAGGTGACAGCGAAGGGCTCGATCGCAACACAGAATCCACAGCAAAAATTTTCAGTGTGATGGAACCGAAACCACACATTGAAAATTTGACTGTCTGTCAAGCCTTCCATCTGCTCGAACACAGCGACAGCGATAGCTAGACAACACGCTGAAGGTGTTGCCCCCCCCCCCCCCCCCCCGTGCTGTCCGTCCACCTTCAGTATGTTATCTAGCTATCACCATTGTTGACGGCTGGCCCGGGAATGCAACTTTTGGAAGAGTTTTTGTGATTTACATATGGAAGGGGTGAAACTGTCGCTGTGTTCTAGCAGATGGAAGGCTTGACAGACAGTCAAATTTTCAATATTTGGTTTCGGTTCCATCACACTGAAAATTTTTGCTGTGGATTCTGTGTTGCGATCGAGCCCTCCGCTGTCATCTGATGGAGGAGCGTCGCTCCGGAAGCTAGTGTGCTTCCAATTAAACCTGTTGGACTATAACCTGGTGTTGTGTGATTTTTAATCCTGTAATGCAGTAACCGTGGGCGGCACGGTGGCACAGTGGTTAGCACTGCTGCCTCGCAGCTTCAGAGACCCGGGTTCAATTCCCGCCTCAGGCGACTGACTGTGTGGAGTTTGCACGTTCTCCCTGTGTCTGCGTGGGTTTCCTCCGGGTGCTCCGGTTTCCTCCCACAGTCCAAAGATGTGCAGGTCAGGTGAATTGGCCATGCTGAATTGCCCGTAGTGTTAGGTAAGGGGTAAATGTAGGGGTATGGGTCAGTGTCGACTTGTTGGGCCGAAGGGCCTGTTTCCACACTGTAAAGTAATCTAATCTAATCTAATCAAATGTGGCCACACCCAGACATTTGTACAGCTGCAGCATGATCTAATGGTTCCGAAACTCAATCCCTCTACCAAGACAAGCTCACACACTGAATGGTTTCCTAAAAAACCCATAAACCTGGGTGGAAACTTCCAAGGATCTATGAGCATGGACATAGAGATCTCTCTGTTCATCTACACTACCAACAATCCCAGAACCCTGTGTTCCTGTTACTCCCTCCAGAGTGAATCGCCTCACACCTTTCCACATTAAACTCCATTTGCGAACTTTCAGTCCAGCTGTGCAGCTTATCTATACCTTTCTGTATCCCACAACATCCTTCGTCACTATCCACAACTCTACCGACCGTAGTGTCTTCTGCAAATTTACTAACCCATCCTTCAATGCCCTCATACAGGACATTTATATAAATGACAGCAACAGTGGATCCAAAACACATCCTGGAAGTACCCACCAGTAACAGAACTCCAGGATCAATATTTCCCATCAACCACTACCCTCTGCCTTCTTTCAGTGAGCCAATTTCTGATCCAAAATGTTAAATCACCCACAATCCCATGCCTCCATATTATCGGTAATCGCCTACCACGGGGAATCTTAACCAAAGCCTTACTGAAATACATATACACCACATCAACTGCTTTACCCTCATCCTTCTCTTTGTTCACCTTCTTAAAGAACTCAATAAGGTTTGTGAGGGCACGACCTGCCCCTCAAAACCGTGTTGACTATCCCTAATCAACTAACTCATCTCCAGATGATTATAAATCCTATCCCCTTCAAGCCTTTCCAACACTTTACCCAGAATCAAAGTAAAGCTCACAGGTCTATAACTACCAGGATTTCTCCACTCCCCTGCTTGGGGTGGCACGATGGCCCAGTGGTTTGCACTGCTTCCCCAGAGCACCAGAAACCCGGCTTCTATTCCTGCCTCAGCCAACTGTCTGTGTGGAGTTTGCACATTCTCTCCGTGTCTGTGTGGGTTTCCTCCAGGTGTTCCAGTTTCCTCCCACAGTCCAAGATGTGCAGGCTAGATGAATTGGCCATGCTAAATTGCCCATAGTGTTAGGTGAAGGGGTAACTGTATATAAACATGTTTATATAAATGTCTGTAGGTTCACCCTTCAGTCTCCGACGCTCCAGGGAAAATAGCCCCAGCCTATTCAGCAACAACCCTGGAAACATCTTATTAATCTTTTCTAAGCCCTTTCAAGTTTCACAACATCCTTCTGACAGCAGGGAGACTAGAATTGCACAGAGTACTCCATTTGTGTTGTAACGTAGTAATCTGAGTTCCCCAGTCTTGGTGCACAGTAAGTCCTGGAATGAACAATTTGTTTAGGATCTTAGCCATATCCAGAAGTCATGCACATTGACGGCTTCATTGATTTTTAAGGGCCCCTACTTTGTCCCGAGTTAGTCATTTACTCTTATTGTATCTATATTATCTAAAATCAGTTTTGGATTGCACTCATCCTCCTTTGCCAATGCTATTTCATGTCCCCTTTTTGCATTCCTGATTTCCATCCTACAGCCCCTGTGATCCTCAGGGATCCCCTTGATCCAGCTGGCTATACCTGACACGTGCCCCCTTTTCCTTGACCAGACCCTCAGTAGACAGCCAGTGTTTCCTAATGCTGTCAGCATTGACCTGCACACAAACAGGAACATGCTGGCGCTGATCGCTCAATTTAACTCACTTTTAAAATATTCTCACTTGCCAGACTTCCCTTTCCCTGCAAATAGACTCCCCAGTCACCTTTTGAAAGTTCCTGGCTGATACGATCAAGATTGGTCTGGCCCCATTTTATAACTTGAACCTATGGACTAGGCCTGTCCTTTTCCATCACTGTTTCAAACTACTAGAACTGTGGTCACTTTGGCAAAATGCTTTCCCACTAACACCTCAGTCCCTTTCCCTACCTTGTTTCCCAAGGGAGGTCAGGTTTTGCCCAATTCTGTGTTCAGGCCATTTATATATTGATTGCAAGTTTACTGGAAATCAATTACCAAATTCCTCCCTTGCAAACGCTGAACACTGGCAGTCCCGGTCTAAGATAGAAAGTTAAAAAACATCTACCAAAACAGCCCTTTTATTATGATGATTGACATTTGAGATGTCCCCACATATTTGTTCCTCAGTTTGCCAGCTGTCATTAGGGATTAGTAGGACAATCAAATCGAAGTGATGACCCATTCTTATTTCTCAGTTCCACTAACATAGCTTCACTGGGTGATCCCACAGGAATATCCTCTCTAAGTACTGCTGTGATGATTCATGCAATCAAAACACATCACCACACGTCCTCCCTTGCCTCCCCTTCGATGCTTCCTGCAGTTCCTCTACCTTGAAACAATGAGCTGCCATTCCTGCCCCTCCCTGTTTTAAAAAATTCTCAAGGTCAGGTTCGTAGGAGAGTAGTCTGACACAGAACAAACGACCAAGAGGCGAGTCTGCTAGAATATGAGCATTTTATTCCCCGCAGCGTCGCCACAACCAGGTCTCATACTTACAACGGGTCTGGCTTATACTCACTCTACATGTTACCGGAACTGGGAGCCGTCAGTTCTCGTAGAGCGGTTGCCAACAACCCACGCTCGGCGGTTAAACGCAACCCCGGAGCAGACTCACCGAACTGGAGACTTTTCCAGCTGATATACTCTTTTCCAGATATAAACATTCATGTGAACAGCAGAGCAAGGCTAAAAAACACATTCCATTCTGGTTACATACAGATAAGAAGATTCACACGGGGAGGTGTGTAATAAGATTCACACGGGACTAAGCAACACCTCCATTCCGGTTAGATTCACACATGTATTGGGACATAATTTTTAACCGTTTCACCACATTCCACTGCTTGGCCCAATACATGTGTTACATTATGCTTAATTCAGTTCAATTCGTTTCAGTTAATTTCAGTTCAGTCAATTCAGTGTAGTTCAATTCAGCTCAGTTCAGGTCTGTTCAGTTCAATTCAATTGTGTTCAATTCAGTTCCGTCCATTTCAATTCAATTTAGCTCAGTTCCATTTTGTTCCGTTCAATTTGATTCACTTCAGTTCAATTCAGTTCAGTTCCACTCAGTTCAGTTCAGTTCAATTCCATTCAATTCTGTTAACTCCGCTTCAGCTTTTTGGACATGCCCACATCCTCCGCTGTACCCCAGGCAAGGGGTTCTTCGGCAGGACTGGGATCCTCTCAAGGGTGGACAGCAGCGACCCTGGGGTTCCTCCGGTCGCCCCCCACCATTTCTCAAACAAACTGCCACGTCATGCCACGGTCCATGCCATCCCGGGACGGTCGGGACCTCCACAGTTTGTTCTTCTGGTTTCTTAGTCTTTTTCCAAAACATTGTTCTGTATCAAAATCTCTCCTCAATTGCGATTGACCCTGCTCGCAGCGCCAAAATGTTTTAAAAAATTCTCAAGGTCAGGTTCGTAGGAGAGTAGTCTGACACAGAACAAACGACCAAGAGGCGAGTCTGCTAGAATATGAGCATTTTATTCCCCGCAGCGTCGCCACAACCAGGTCTCATACTTACAACGGGTCTGGCTTATACTCACTCTACATGTTACCGGAACTGGGAGCCGTCAGTTCTCGTAGAGCGGTTGCCAACAACCCACGCTCGGCGGTTAAACGCAACCCCGGAGCAGACTCACCGAACTGGAGACTTTTCCAGCTGATATACTCTTTTCCAGATATAAACATTCATGTGAACAGCAGAGCAAGGCTAAAAAACACATTCCATTCTGGTTACATACAGATAAGAAGATTCACACGGGGAGGTGTGTAATAAGATTCACACGGGACTAAGCAACACCTCCATTCCGGTTAGATTCACACATGTATTGGGACATAATTTTTAACTGTTTCACCACACTCCCTCAGCTTGTTTCTGTAATAACTATAATCTCCCAGTCCCATGTTCAAATCCATGCCCTGAGTTCATCTTCCTTAGCTGTCAGGCCCCTTGCATTGAAATAAATGTAGTTTAATCATCAGTTTTCCCCCAATTCCCTGCTATGTTCTTTTCTGCCTTATCTCTTGAAATTGCTCTCTTTAACTTGTGCACCAGCCTCAATATTCTTTCTGACCCTTCGACTGTTTAAGATACAACACCCTGCCAGATTTGTGGGCGGCACGGTGGCACAGTGGTTAGCACTGTTGCCTCGCAGCGCCAGAGACCCGGGTTCAATTCCCGCCTCTGGCGACTGACTGTGTGGAGTTTGCACGTTCTCCCCGTGTCTGCGTGGGTTTCCTCCGGGTGCTCCGGTTTCCTCCCACAGTCCAAAGATGTGCAGGTCAGGTGAATTGGCCATGCTGAATTGCCCGTAGTGTTAGATAAGGGGTAAATGTAGGGGTATGGGTGGGTTCGCTTCGGCGGGTCGGTGTGGACTTGTTGGGCCGAAGGGCCTGTTTCCACACTGTAATGTAATCTAATCTAATCTAATTAGATTATATCATCTCAAGCAGCTCTAGCAATTTGCCCCACTAGGATATGGGTCCCCCTCCCGCTCCCAGTTCAGGTGCCTTTCCCACCCGGTCCACCTGTGCTGACACCTTCAGCGATCTTTGAGTTATCCACTCAGGTCCCTGTGTTCCTCAGTACTCCGCAAAGTCCGAACACTCATTATGTCTGTCCTTCACTTATTGTACCTCCCACAGGGTATGATCTCACATTGATCAGAACTAAACTCTGCTCAGATTATCATCTGATCGTCATCAGACTGTAGCCTGAGACCATCCCCCTCTCTCTGAACAACACCCTCACCTTTCATGTCATCTGCAAACCGACTAATGATACCTTCTGCTTTCACATCGAAGTTATTATTCCCCAGAATAACCAGCGATCGTTCCTGCACAGATCCCTGTGGTACACCCGCTGGTGAAACAATTTTAAACATGAAAAAGATTATCCACCAATTTTGTATCCAATTTGCCAACTTGCCTTGGATCCCATGGGCTCTTTCCTTTTGATCCTTGCATTTGCAAGTGTTGATTCATCCTCAGGGTGGTATCCAATAATATCCCTCCCCCTGCTGTCAGACTATCTGCTCTGTAATTATCTGGCCTATCCCTGCTGCCCTTCCTGAACAAATGAACCACATTCGCGATCCTTCAGTCATTCGGCACTTCACCTGTGGCCAGCAAAGTATTAAATATATCCACCAGGCCCCAGCAATCTCCTCCCTTACCTCCCATAGCAGCCTGGATACATTTCATTGGGCACTGGGGATTTCTCCACCTTTTCATGCCTGTGAAAATATTTAGTACCTCCTCCTTATTGATCTTAACATGTTAGAGAACCTCACCATCCTGTCTAAAATCCCTGGCGACAATGTCTTCCTCCTGCATGAATACAGATGGGAAGTATTCATTGCAGACCGCACCTACTTCCTCTGGCTCCATGCACAGGTTGTTTCTTTGGTTTCTAATAGGCCTCACCCTTTCCTCAGTCATCCTTTTATTCTAACTATACTGACAAAGTACCTTGTGGCTTTTCCTTCATAGTATCTGACAAGGATATTTCACAGCCATTTCTAAGGACCCCGTTGCACTCCCTGTACTTGTGAATGGCTTCACGTGGTTTTATTGCACTGTGTTTTCTTCATCAAACTCACGATATCGCTTGATCTGTATTCGCTGGACTTGCTGCCTTTACTACTCCCTCTTCATGAACACAATGGGATGGGGTCCTGTGAAATGAGTAACAGGCGTTAGGTAAGAAGTTAAAAAGCAGCACCTCAAGGGCAGTGATTTCTAGATTACTCCTAGTGCCACATGCCCCAGTGAGGATCGACATAGAAAGATAGGCCGGGGGGGTGGGGGGGGGGGGGGGTGGATGTATGCCTGAGGAGCTGTTGGAGGGTCAGGGTTTTCAGTTCTTGGATCATTGGGATCTCTTCTGGGGTAGAGGTGACCTGTATGAGGGGGCGGGGGGGAATTGGGGTGGATGGGTTAGACTTGAACCAGAGGGGCACCAGTATCACTGCGGGAAGATTTGTTCGTGTTATTCTGGAAGGTTTAAAGTAGTTTAGCAGAGGTTCGGACTCTGACTAAGAGAGGGAACATCAAAAAGTCAGGGGAAAATACATTAGCCATCGAGAGCAAGTTTCCTATTCAGGATATCCAGAGGCACAGACGAGGGAGGGAAAAGACTTCTGGTTTAAAGTTCATTTATTTCAACACATGAGGCCTGACTGGTAAGGTAGATGAGCTCAGAGCATGGATTGGCTCTGGGGACTGGGATATTATAGCCATAACAGAAACATGGCTGAGAGAAGGGCCGGACTGGCAGCTCAGTGTTCCAGGATACAGAAACTACAGGTGGGACAGAAGGACACATAAGTGAGGAGGGGAGTTGTCCTTTTGATAAGGGAGGACATAACAACAGTGATTAGAAAGGATATTCTTAAAGAGTCATCAAATGAGGCCACATGTTTAGAACTTAGAAACAAACCAGGGGTGGTCACTCTGTTGGGACTGTATTATAGACCCCCAAATAGCCGGCAAGTACTAGAGGAGCTGATGTGTCGAGAGATTGGAGATACCTGTCGGAATAATAGAGTAGTATTGGTTGGAGAATTTAATTTTCCCAGTATTGACTGAGCTACCCAGAGAGTAAAAGGCCCAGACGGAGTGCAGTTTGTCAAATGTGTCCAAGAACGTTTCCAAAATCAAGATGCAACTCTAACAAGGCCTAACTCTACTCAGGCGTGTGCAACACTGGACCTCCCCTCAGAAAACGTGGTCGGGCGAGTGACTGAAGTGTCAGTCAGAGAGCACTTTGGGTCCAGTGCCCACAACTGTCTTAGTTTTAACATAGTTATGGAAAAAGATCAGACAGGTCCACAGATTAAGGTGTGAAACTGGAGCAGGGCTAGGTTTGGGGCCATTCGGCAGGACCTAGCAGAGGTCGATTGGGTGAATTAAAAATAGCACAAAACCAGGTTATAGTCCAACAGGTTTATCTCACAGCACCAGCTTTCAAAGCGCAGGTGATCATCCTAAAAGATGAAAACTTAAACTAAATGTGTTTGGTATTACATTCCATGACACTGCTATCCTGTTGCTATAAATTCTGTACCTTATGATTGTGCTCCACAACCACCTGATGAAGCAGCGCTCTGAAACCTAGCGCCTCCAAATAAACCTGCTGGACTGGAAGCTGGTGTTGTGTGATTTTTAACTTTGCCCATCCCAGTCACCACCGGCTCCTCCACATCATGCTGCCGTCAACTGGGTGAGTCTGTTTGAAGGTAAAGGAATGACTGGCAAATGGGAGCCTTTTAAAAGTGTGATATTAAGAATCCAGGGCAAATTTGATCCTGTTAGAGTGAAGGGAAAAGCTGGCAGGTTTAGGGATTCGTGGCTTATGAGGGATATTGAAGTTCCGGTCTAGAAAATAAAGATGGTATACATTGGATTTAAGCTTTCCATATCTGCCTCACCTACCTCACAAGAATGATTGATACAATCAACCTGTGAAGACCCTACAATCCTCTCAGGTCCCTGCAGCATTCCGATCTGTAGAACGCGCTCCAATGCCTGTGACTCTCCCAATCCAGCTCCTATAAGATTCCCTATCTGTGTGACATCCAACCGTCGCCAGCACACACCCTGTCAATACAAGCTCCTCCAGTCTCTCTATCTATCCGCCCATCTCTATAACCTTCTCCAGCTCTTACACCCCTATCTGTGTAAATGTCACCGTCCCCTAACAACACTTCCCACTTTGACCAACTGTAAGAGATTAGTAATGTTCCCTTATCTGTGAAACTGTCTCCAAACAAAATTGCCCTTGTTATCTCCTGGAAAATCTGTCTGATTCCACATCCTCCATGTCTAAATAACCTTCACAACCTAAACCTTCCTGTATCAATAAACATCTACTGTCACGACTATCCTCCATAAGTCTGTGTGTTCTTCCCACCGTACAACCGTCTTTACCTATGTCATCTGCTCCGGTCCCTAAACAACCCCTGTCTGTGTAAACGTCCCCAACCTAACAACCTCCTTATCCCTGTAAAGTGCTCCACCCTTCCCAATCTTCTTTGCTCACTGAAACCCCTCCACCTCTCCACATCTCTGCATTTTCCTGCAGTTCCACAAAACATCCCTCTATGTGGAACTTCCACCAGAGACCACTACCCACCATATTTCTAATCCCCTGCTGATCCCTCCATCTCTTTTCCCAGCTTCAGTCCCGACAACCCTACTTCCATATACAACATCATCAAGTCCTTGCAATCCTCCAGATCTGAGGAAACTCCAGCAGACATTGTGACTCGCTCATGCTTCCTGATGAAGGGCTTTTGCCCGAAACGTCGATTTTGCCTGTCCTCGGATTTTGCCTGTCCTCGGATGCTTGCCTGAACTGCTGTGCTCTTCCAGCACCACTAATCCAGAATCCATGATCTCTGACTGCCTACAGTGATTTGAAACGTCTGCAATTCAATAACATCTCCAGTCTCCTTGCCCCTGCCGATCATGGTGAACTGCTCCAAACCTCTCAACCCTCCCTGCCTGTGTTCATCATCAAGTTGATACAACTCGTCTCATGTCTGTAGTGCCCTGCAGACCCTACAATCCTCGCCGTTTTTGTGAATTCTGCTTTTCACTATTACTGTCCCTATCTGTGTAACTGCCTCCAGTTACTACAGCCTCTTTACTGTGTAGCCCCCATCAGACCCTAAAGCCATGCTGTCTGTGTAACCTCCTTCATGTCTTTATCCTCCAACTTGCTGAAACCTGCTGTCACCATTGCAACCCCCATTATTACTCAACATTGCTTCGTCTTGAAAACCATCCCTATCAGTGTGATCTCTTCCACTGCGTACAACACTCCCAGTCTGTGCAATGAGCGATGCGTAGTTTTATAAAAGGGGAATTTTAAAAAAAATCTGTTGGATTCTATATTTTGGTGTGACCATAAATGGCAGAATAGATAAGGGTGGGGGAGGCTAGTAGCGGTCGAAATATATTTGAAATTTAGGAAGCGTTTTGATAAGTTTCAACAAGGGTTAAATATTAGCTCAGGAGAGAATAGGGCCCCTGAAAGGTCAATGAGGCTGTCTGTGAGGAATCACTGCTGATGGGGGAGGTTCGAAACAAATATTTTGCATTTTGATTTACTTTGGAGAAAGATTGGAAGCTCGGGAACTTGGGAAAATACATAGTGATGTATTGAACAGAGTTCACATTGGATAGCAGGATGGTATAAAATGAAAAAAGGTTGATAAAACCTTGGGATATGATCAGATGTATCCCAGCGCTCTGTGAGAAGCTCGGGAGGAATTTACAGGGCACCTCACAGAGATATTTGTATCATCAACAGCCACCTCAGACCAGTGATGGAAGAGGTGGGTAAGTTGTTGGAGGAGATTCTGAGAGAAAGGATCATCATGCATTTGGAAAGGCAAGGATGGATCAGCGACGGTCAGCATGACCTTGTGCACGGGAAAGCATGTCTCACAAACTGGATTGAGTGTTTGTGGAGGTAGAAAAGTGATACAGCAAGGGAGAGCAGTGGATGATGTCCACATTAACTTTAACAAGGCCTTTGACAAGGTTTTGCACGGCAGACTGGTTAATAAGTTTAGATCACTCATAACCAGGGATCACTCACCAACTGGAAACAAAATTGGATTGACGGTAAGAGTCAGAGCATGCTCATAGAGAGTTGCTGCTCAAACTGAAGGCCTGTGACCAACGGTGTGTCATGGATTTCGGTGCTGGGTAACTGTTGTGCATCATTTATATGAACGGTTTTGATGATAATACAGGAGTCATGGTTAGCAAGTTTGTAAGTGAGACTGGAAGTGGTGGTAAAGTGGACAGTGAAGAGGATTATCTGAGAGTGGGCCAGTGAGTTTAGGAATAGCAAGTGGAGAAATACACAGTGTTGCACTCTGGTAAAGCTGACCAGAGCTGGACTGGTACAGTCAGAGACCCAGGGATGCAGGTAAAAGGTTCTTTGAAAGTGGTGTCACAGGTAGACAGGTTGGTGAAGCAGATATTTGGGATGCTTACCTTCATTGGTCAGTGCATTGAGATTAGGAGTTGGGATACCATGTCATGTTATATCTGTACAGGACATTAGTGAGGCCACCATAAAAATAGTGTTGATTACCTGGAAAAACTTAACTGGTTTACGCCTGTCCTTTAGGGAAGGACATCTGACATTGTTACCTGACATCTGACACCATGGCTCACGTGTGAATCCAGACCCATAGCAATATGGCTGATTCTGAGCTGCCCGCTGGGAAATTAGCTGTGGGGCAAAGAATGCTGACTCAATCAGTGACATCCTTATCGAATGAATGAATGAATATATTTAAAAAAAGTGTTCCTCCCTCCCACTGCAATCCCCTCCAGCGCAGCAATCCGTACTGGCATTGTAACACCGTTCAGGCCCTTGTCCCTCTCTGTAACACTCTCACCACCTCCAGCACCTTCACCTCTCCCTCTTCCTATCATCTGATTCCCCTTCCGACTGCACTCTTCCTGCTAGTAGACCTATAGCGATCCCTTTAACAAATACTTCCATATTTCTAAAGCATTGGCTTCTTCAGAATTTGTCTTCTGCGCATCGCTTAATGAAGTCTGGTAAATCCTGGGAATTACTGAGCCAAGACCGTCCAAATTGGGGGAGGAGCATTGGGACGGCGTCAAGCAGCTGGACACTTGATGTGGAGAAAAAGGGGAATCCAGGAGAAAACAGCACAAGGAGCGCGCTGTCACACCAACGTCCCACCCACCCCCATCCCACGGCCACCTTCTGCCCCAAGTGTGGAAGGCCACATCGGCCTGTACAGCAACACACAGACTCCCCTGAGAGTGGGAGAGAGTCAGCCTCGTTTGTGACCCACCGCCAATGAGATGGTGAGATAGGGAAGTTGAATCCCCTTTCAGTTGTCCTACTGTCTTTGTTACAAATTCCAATAATTCCCTGTCCATGCCATGCCTCACAATGTAATGCTGTAATGGGGCCTTAACACTGCCCTTCACCTTCTGTGATCTGACTCTTATTACCCAGAATTTGGTTTCCTCATGTTTGATAGTGTGAGGCCACATATAATCCCATTGTTATCCCTAACGATGAGAGTTCCCCATTCTCCTTCCCACTCTGCCTGACTTTCCACAATGTTGTGTCGCCATGAATATTAATGCCCCACCTTTTGTTCACCCCTGTGACCACGTCTCCCTGATGGTGATTAGATAGAAATCACAGTCACACCAGCATATCCCTTATTACAAATGCTTTATGCATTCAAATTCTGAAATAGTAATTTACTTTTGAAATCACAAATTCCTCTCACAAACCTATCTGCTGATGTATAGTTTCAGTTAAACTTAGTCTCTTCCTGTTTCTTCCTGTTTTTCCTCAGCCTCAGCCCCATGTTTCAATATTTGAACATTTCTCTATGGAATTGGGTATTTCCTTTCAGCTGAGCCCTGTCCCTCCTTGTCTGTGTCAGTTTAAAGCAGTCTACATTGTCCTGGTCATATGATTGACCAGGACACACACTGGTCCCAGCACTGAACCATCTCAATAAAATAGCTGACTCCTCCCTGAGTACTGGTAGCAGTGCCCACTGCATCAGACCTACTTCTTCTGACACTATGGTTTGATCCTGAAATCTCTAGTGATATCACTCAGCCTCTCTCCATTTGGTATCCCTCACTGTGTGGGTCTAATTGCTGCTCCTGTCAGCATCTCTCACTCTTACAGCTCCTCCGGATCCGGAGCCAAAAGAATCCTCCAATCCGCAACAGTACGGACCAGGGATGAAGACTGGGATTTTTGTGATCTCTGCTAGACTTAGTGCTACTCTACATGAGTCATCCTCACTGCATCAATCTAATTTCCCATTCTGTCTATTTCTCTCTCATGCAGGTAATCAGGATGTTTCTAACTCCTGTCTCATCCATCACCTCATTGAAGACGCTTGGTCAGCCAGAGAGAGATGGAGAGGGAGATCTGGAGCCTTCAGTAAATCCTACAGCCGGTAAGACCAATCATAGTAAACAGCACAGGGTGGAGTTAGTGGCCTTCTTTATTCAGACCTGGAACACAGGACATAGTTACAATGCTGGGCAAGGAACAGCAACATTCTAGGCTTCATTCCCACCATCTTGTGAGGGCCCTGCTGTCACCTCTGCTGTACTGGAACTCCCTGAGACTGCACAGGAGGTCCCAGGCATCAATCTTGGCACATACTCTATTAGTGATCTCTGTAATATACTACAGCCCCGATAATCCTTCCTCTATTTGGAATCTCCTCTAGTACACAGAATGCTGTCTGTCTCTGTCAGGTTCTCCAATCCCTGACACCCTAATTCCTAAACTTGTCCAGTAGATACTAAATTCCTTCATCCCTGTAATTGCCGAGCCCTGTCTATCCCTGTAAGCTCCTCCTACCAATGCCACCCTCCATGTAAATGTGTTTTGTCTCTAACCTCTCCATCCATCCCTATCTGGGTAAACTTCTCCAGCTCTTACAACCCTTCCTTACCTGTGAAAAAAATCGTAACCTCCTTATTGTTCTATTAATCTTCGATCTTAATCTATTTAAACTTCCCCCTCTCCCCACCAACCCTCCCGACCACAGGAACCGCTTTCGTTGTGTGCAACGCTCCCCATTTGTGTAACTGTCTCCAGCCCAGTAACCTGGCATTCTCCATTGCCTTCCTATCTTTGCAGCCTCCAGAACCTCGAAGCCTTCTTATATCTGTAAACATCTGCAGTCACTACAACCTTCCATATCTCTGTCAATATACACAATAATCTCCTACTGAAACACTCCCTATCTGTGCCTCTCAGTCTGCCTGCCTCTCCCTATATCCATCCCTATCCCTATCTCCAGAATCTAATCCAGCTCCCTCTACATCTGTAAATTCCTCCAATCTGCAAACCCCTTTATCCCATGAACATTATTGCCCAGATTTAGCTCGAAAATCCTCGAGTCCCTGTAAGCCTCCCTGTCTCTGTAACCTCTATCCATCTGTTCAACCCCCCCCCCCCCCCACTACTGAGGAATGACACCCTGCATTCGCCATAAGGCAGATGGAATGACAGTGAACAGATATGCTGGAATCGTCATGGAGCTGCAGAATGACCATCGCTGGGAAGAGACTATTGAAGGGTTGTTGGGATCTAGGCAGGATAGGCAAAAATCCAACAAGTTGTGAAGAAAGGATGAGGTTAATGCATTAATGAGATAGCCACGTGGAACTGAAGATCAAAATTTGGAGTCTATTTGGATGGAGCTGGGAATGAACAAGCAGCAGCAGCAATCATTGGCTGGAATTCCTTTAACGGAATCAACCAGTGATGGGAATGTCAATATGGTTACAGTCAGGACACTGAATGTATTTGTAGCAAGGGCAGTACAGTAACTGTGTGTGACAGTGGTCTCCATCCCGACTGGATCACTAATGAGTATCAGGGCTGTAATGGATGGAATCCTGGATTGTATACGAGATGGTTTTCTATAACATCATATCAAGGAGCCAGCAACAAAATTGTCCATTGGATTTCAAATGCTGTGTAATAATAAATATCCAATCGTCCCATTTTAGAGGAGTTTTGTGAGGAAAGACCCATAGTGTGATAATGCAGATATTGAGTTTGAGTTAAGACCAGACGATGTCGGAGCAGAATGAGGCCATTTGGCCCATTGAGGATGCTCTGCCCTTCAATCAGATCATGGCTGACCTGATACTCTCCAACTCTACATTCCTGCCTTTTCCATAAAACCCTTGTTTCCCTGATCCATTAACATCTGACCATCTCTGCTGTAAATATTCTTAATGACCCAGCCTCGACAGCCCCCTGCAGTCAGGAATTCCCACAGATTCCCTACCCTCTGAGTGAAGACATTCCTCCTCATCTCCATCTTAAATGGGTGAGCTCTTGCTGGGATTTTCTGGTTACACATTCTCACACAATTGAAACGAAAGGAAGTCACAAAGATAATTATTGCAGATGATCTGAAAATTGGTGGAGTTGGGGTGAATGAGCAAGGAGATCCAAGGTTGCAGGAGGTTACTGATCAGTTGGAAAGATGTGCAGAGAAATGGCAAATTAAGTGTAATCTGTACAAGTGTGAGGTCATGTCAAATTCAAGAAGAAAGTTAGGATACTGAGGGACATTGATATACAGAAGGATCTTGGTGCACTGAGTGGTAAGGTCCTAGGGAGTGTTACTGAACAAAAAGACCTTGGAGTCCAGGTTCATAGTTCCTTGAAAGTGTAATCCCAGGTAAATAGGATAGTGAAGAAGGTGTTTATTCTGCTTGCGTTTACTGATCAGAGCACTGAGTAGAGGAGTTAGGAGGTCATGTTGTGGCTGTACAGGACATTGGATAAGCCATTTTTGGAATATTGCATGCAGTTCTTGTCTCCTCCCTATCGGAATGATGTTGTATAAATTGCAAGGTTTCAGAAAAGATTTACAAGGATGTTGCCAGGATTGGAAGATTTGAGCTAAAGGGAGAGGTTGAATGGGCTGGGGCTACTTGAGGCTGAGGGGTGACCATATAGAGATTTATACAATCATGAGAGGTATGGATAGGTTTAACAGACAAGGTCTTTTCCCTGAGGTAGTGGAGTCCAGAACCGGACGGGCTAGGTTCAGGGTGAGAGGGGAAATATATAAAAGGAATCTCAGGGGCAACTTTTTCAGGCAGAGGGTGATGCGTGAATGCAATGAACTGCTAGAGGAAGTGGTGGAGGCTGGTACAATTACTGCATCTAAAAGGCATCTGGATGGGTATACGAACAGGAAGGGTTGAGGGGGATTTGGGCCAAGTGATGGCAAGTGAGACAAAATTATGTTCGCGTATGTGGGCAGCATGAACGAGATGGACTGAAGAGTCTGTTTCCGCGCTGTACATCTCTATGACAAAATGTTTTGCACTGTACATTTCCAGCCACACACTTCACTGTTTCCCTTGTTTACCTTGGTCAATTCTCCTCTCAAACACATGTCAATGGCTTTGGTTGTGATTGTAGCGTGTGCTTGATGGTCACTTTAAAAATCCATCATCTCACAGAATTCCACGACACTACAATTTCCCAGAGGATATCTCAGTGTGACATTACTCCTTCACTCAGCTTCTTCACCCAACGGTCGATCTGAGATAGTCACGTCCCTGGCCATTTACACAATGTGTTATTCAAAGAGACACTGGCACAAACACTTGAAGAGGAGTTCAGAGAATATCATTTTTGACAAAGATTGAAGTCTCCCAAAATGATCACATTGCCTTTGCATTACACAGGAATTCATTGGAAAGTGTAACAGTGTTGAGCAATGAAATACTGTCAGGCAGCCTAAAAACTGTTCTCCTGCTTGTGTTTTTGACACGTATTACCCAGAATCTGCATTCAGGCTGATTCAACTGCAGCATCAAATGCCAAATGCTTTCTCTGTAATGCCTTTGTTACCCATTACTGTCAGGGTTACCCATCCTGCACTCCTTGAGACCCCTCAGGGATAGGTACAATTGAATATTTATGTTCTGCCTTTGTTTCTCCCCTAACCACATCTTCCTGGTGACTAAATCTTATTTATCTCTGTGCCACAAGTCTATTACCTTATTGCAGATACTTTATCCATTCCAAAGAAAGAACATTGTAATTGACTTTTTCCCAGAATTTCCTGTCACAGCCTAATTCCCTGATGTACAGTTTTAGTTAAACTCTGTCCCATCCAGTTCCCTCCTGCTTGTCTTTAGCCACATTCCCATGCTGTTCCAAAGTGTCACCTTTTCTGTTTGGATTTGGAAAGCTCCTTTCACCTGAACACTGTCCCTGCATCTTCTCTGTCAATTAAAGCACTGTCCATAAAACCACCGACTTAATTTGCCAGGACACTGGTCCCAACTGTGTTGTTTTTAATTCACTCCATGGGATGTTGCTGTTTCAGGCTGGCCAACATTTCATGCCCACCCTCGAGCTGCCATTGAGCCGAGTGCCTTGTGAGACTATTAGAGAAGACAGTTTAGAGTCAACTCCATTGCTGTGGGTCTGAAGTCATATGTAGGTCAGACCAGCTGCCTATCGCAGATTTCGTTCCTGAAAGGATATTGAACATTCAGATGGGTATCCGTACCACTGGCATTATATTCTGGATGAACAGTCTAGTGAGAGTAACACTCTCTCTTTCAGTCTCTCTCCATGTGGTATCTGTCACTGTGAGAGTCTAATTGCTGCCAGTGACTGCAGCTTTTGTAGTTACTCCAGATCCTGAGCCAACAGAACTCTCCACTCCAGAGAGACGCAGCAGCACAGGCCAGGGATGGAGACTGGGATATTCCAGATCTCTGTGGTACTCAGCGCCACTCTCTCTGTGCAACTCTCACTGCATCAGTCTAATTTCCCATTCTGTCTATTTCTCTGTCTCCTGCAGGTACTCAGGATGTTCCTGACTCAATAAACCTCCCAATTGCTGGGTGTTTCATTCATCATCTCATTGAACGCAATGGGTCAGCCAGAGGGCAGGGAGATCTGGTTTCTTCAATAAATCCTGCAGCGAGGTAAGATCACTCACAGTGAACTAGCAGAGCGAATTTAAGGGATCGAAGTTTAGTCCGGAAGACTTGACACAGATAGAATGTTGAAGGGTGAATACAGAGCATGACGGGCCCAGACTCAATCCACACTCTCTTGTTCACTTTCATCACTGCTGTACTGAGCCTTCCTATATCAATATAGGAAGTTGACAGTTATCAATCCAGGCCTGTGCTGTCTTAGTGAGGATCAGGACAACAGAGGGGAAAGCAGGCCTCCCTTAAGAAGGTGGTATTGAAACCTGGGGTCTTTCTGTTCTATATTTCCCCTGTCACACTGTCTCTTGACGTGTGATAGAGTCATACAGCAAGGAGACATACCTTTTGGGCCAACGCATCTGTGCCAGTGTCTTGAATGCTTGTAATTCCCAGAAAAGTTCCAATTTCTGTAACCTCCACTCCTCCCATAATTTATTTGAAACCTACTCCAATGCTGACGACGCTCCCTATGTATAGTTTGCTCCAAACTCGGTAACGTGCCCAATCTCAGTAACCTCATCCTGCACTTAATACAATAATCTCTATTTCTGTAGTTTTCCGCAATAACTACAGTCCACCCTGTCTCTGTAAAATCCTCCAGCCTGGACCAAAATACCCACCTGTGTACTTTCCCCGAGCCCCAAGAGAACATGATCTAAATGTAACCTTCTGCAGGCCAGATCACATTCCTGCCTCCTGACCTGTAGCACCACATGACCTCTGTAACCATCTCCCATCCTGACTGGACTCCTTATCTGTGTAAACACCTCCAGACCCTTTTCCAGCTGCAACAACACTTCGCATCTCTGTGTGCTCCTCCCTGCCCCACAAATACTCTCTCTTTGTGTAGCTCTGCAGTTTGGGGTGGTTCAGTGGTGAGCACTGCTGATTCACAGCGCCAGAGACGCAGGTTCAATTCCAGCCTCGGGTGACTGTCTGTATGGAGTTGGCACATTGTCTCCGTGTCTTCATGGGTTTCCTCCCACAGTCCAAAGATTTGCAGGTCAGATAAATTGGCCATTCTAAACAGACCGAGCGTTAGGTGCATTATTCAGAGGGAAGTGGGCCTGGGTGGATTACTCTTTGGAGAGTTGGTGTGGACGTGTTGGGCCAAAGTGCCATTTCCATATTGTAGGGAATCTAATAAAATCTAAACTCTCCCTCTGCGTTCCATATTAATGACCCTAAAAATATCCCTCTAACAATTAAACAGCTCCAAACATTCCAAACTCTGTAAATTACGACAGCTCCAACATCCCTCCTTATCGGTGTAACCTCTTCCTGAAAATCTCTCAACATAGGGTGGATTGTGGGGTCTCCTCCACATCTGTGTAATCCAATAGGTCCCGATCTGTAGAACCCAATCCAATGCCTGTGACTTTCCCAATCCAGTTCCTGCAAGACTCACTATCTGTGTAACAGTCTCCCGTCACTATCACTCACCCTGTCAATGTAAGCTCCTCTAATATCTCCATCCATCTAATCATCTCCATAACCTTCTCCAGCTCTTGTACCCTATCTAGTAAATGTCACCCTCATCTATAACCCTCCCTATGGTAGGAACCGTTCCACAGATTCATCACCCTCTGGCTGAATAAATTCCCCCAGATCTCCATTCGAAAGGGTTGTTCCTTCACTCTGAAGCCGTGCTCTTGAGCCCTGGTCTCTCCAGCAGTGAAAAGATCTCCCCACCCCCGTCCATTCCATCTAGGCCCCTCAGTATTCTGTAAGTTTGAGTGAGATCCTGCCACCGCAGCCTCTGAAAATTCATCAAGTACAGACTCAGAGACTTCACCTGCTTCTCATTTGACAAACATTTCATCCTGGGCTCTTTCTTGTAAAACTAGTTCTTGTACCCCTTCACATCCTTTGTCCAGACTGTTAATGTGTAACATGAACAGCGTGGTCCCAACACTGACCTCTGCGGAGTTCCCCTCGCCACCAGTTCCCATCGTGAAAACGACCCCTTTATACCTACTCTTGGCTTCTGCTAATCAGCCAATCCTCTACCCATGCCAAGCATGTTGTTCTGAAACTGAAATTTCATTTCACAAACCCTGCTGGGTTTGTTTTCCTGTCTGGCTGTGAATAAGCAGAGTAGATAAAAGAGAGGAATGGTTTGTCGGGGTTGACAGAAACCTTTCAACAAGGTCCCACTGACGATGTGGACAAGCAAAATTGGCAAATGTGGGATTGGAGGGAGTGTACTGGCATGGATTGGGAATTCTTTAACAGAAACCTAAGTGGGAATAAATGGATTAGTGCTTGACCCCCAACTATGCACAAAGGGATTCGATGCATTTGATGGATGGACAAAATCTACTCCTTCCATGTTTGTTGCTGACACAGAACGAGATGGGAATGTGGGTTGTGTGGAGGAAGCAAAGGGGCGATGAACAGTCTATGAGTTTCCCTCGTACAAATTCATTGATGTGATGTGGCCATCACTTGCTTGGCCATCATTACCTTCCCATTTGTAATTCGCTGGAGAAGGTTGTGGTGAGCTGCCTTCCTCACCCACTGCAATCCTTTAGGTGTAGGGACAGACACAGTGCTAGGAGGATGGAGCGTGGCTTGGAGGGCACCTTGGCAATGCTGAAGTTACCGTGCACATGGAGCTCCTGTCCTTCGGGTATAGTTGCTCCAGGTTTGTGAAGTGCTGCTGAAAGGGCCTTCCTCAGTGACCTCAGTGCTTTTTGTAGATACTTTATTTATTTATTTATTCACTCGTGGTTATGAGCATTGCTGTATGTATTGTTGATTTGGAGTTGTCCCTGAGAAGGTGGTGGTGAGCTGCCTTCCTGAACCACTGCACCAGCCATTGGAACTGTTGTTATCTGTGTCCCCTCCAGCAGGCGCTACATCACTCCTCACATCTGTAACTGCATACAGACAATGCAGCTCTTCCTGTATATGTGACATCCTCCTCTGCCGACAACTCTTATTGTTCACCAGAATGTCTCGCCACCTCCATTGCCATCTGTGCTAGTGATCTCTCAAATTTCTGTATTCTTGTTTAAACTTCTGATCACCCATAACCTCTTCCTTTCTAAATTTGTAACACCTCAGTACCTGTAACTCGCCATATAACTGTATTCAATGACAGCACAGGTTCACTTCCTTAAATCTCTGTGAATTACAGCGGCTGGTTGTGCTGCATTGGTACTTTTCATCCTCCTCATCCATCCTAGTTCTCCCAGCCCCTGCAATCCCACTATTTAGAATGCTCCCATTCTCTGTACCTCCTTATGTTCTGAGGGTCCTTGAACACCACGAGTGCTTCAAACATCTGTAACCCCCCCCCCCCCCCCCACCCCCCACTTACTGCGAGTCTTCTAACTCTGTAACATCCAACAGTCTCCAGTGCCAATCAACACTCCCTGGCTATCAATTTGAATTTGTTGAAGTCTTCACATCTCAGTAAGCAGCTCACAAAAATCCCTTTAGACTCTACAAGGCTCCATCAACAACAAGCCGCCATCTCTCTACTTCTTTTGCTTTCCTCAGTGCCTACAACCCTCCCTGTATCTTCTAGTAATCTGCTTTAGACACTGCAGGTCTGCCTACCTCTCCAGATAACCTGTTCCATCCCCAACAGCTCCCTCAATCACTGTAACACCCTCTGATCTGTCTAATCCTCTTTTCCACTATCTTTCAGGCACAACGGCGATCCTGTGAGGGACCAGTGTGCAATGGGATGTTATCCATCTCAACTGAGGCTTGAGGCCTACCATTACCTGGAAGTCACAAAGGGAGAGAACCTGAGAGAGAGCACCACAGAGCTGGAGAATATTAATCAGCAGCGAGGATCGAGGCCGACTGGGACTTGGAGTTGGAGAAACAGCAGAGCTGAAGGGGCGAAATCAGCAGCGAGTCACAGATGGTGTGACCATGTGAGGGAGTTACTTGAAGCAGGAACATGAGGTTCACTCACGCCTGGGAGTTACAGAAGCACCAAAGTGAGAGGATATAAATCAGCACTGAGGATCGAGGCCTAGTCATACCTGGATATCACAGAGACAGTGAACCTGTGAAGGAGCAGAGTGGAGTGGGAGCTGGAAGATTACATGTCCCTGGGAGTAACTGAGACGGTGACGCTGTGAGGGAGCAGAGTGGAGTGGGAGCTGGAGGATTACACATCACTGGGAATCACAGAGACAGTGACCCCGTGAAGGAGCAGAGTGGAGTGAGAGCTGGAGGAGTACACGTCCCTGGGAGTCACAGAGACGGTGACCCTGTGAGGGAGCAGAGTGCAGTGGGAGCTGGAGGGTTACACGTACCTGGGAGTCACAGAGATAACTTTCTGCTGCTGGGACCTGCCTGCACTGAGTTTGAAACAAGTGCAAGAGCCATCACAGAAAATGCTGTAAGTTCATTGGCTGATAAATTTGCTGTTATTAGCGATTGTCAGTTAATTGCTATAAGTTAGCAATTTTTTTCAACTTCTGAAATAAGGGTTGAACACAGAAATAAGAGGGAGAAGTAAAATTGTGAGCCAATATAATAAATTACCCTCAGTAAGCCACAGTTGAATAAGGGATTTAAGCATATTGTTATTTCCTGGATGTTAACTTAATTCTAAGTAATTAATTAAGTAACTCGAGACAAAATGTATTTTAGGCCATGTTTGTCAGATGTAAAATGTGTTCTGTTAATTGTGAAGTCATAGCCCCTGCTCGTGTCCTAGATGGACACCGAGTCATGGAGCTCAGATAGTGGCTAGAGACACTATGGGACATCTGTGATGCTGAGATAAAGTGGAAAGCACACACACACAGAGAAGATCACCCTACAGTCATGACGGCCTGGAAGAAGGAAGGGTCTGGGGTCTAGGCAATCGGCGAGAAACAGTCAGGGAATACAAGCATATCCTGGTGTCTCCCTCCCAATTCAATCTCCCAGTTTGGAAGCTGATGAAGATGTAGGCTGCTCAAGGGAGGGCAGTCAGAGCCATGTCTGTGGCCCCACAAGCAGCCTGACTGTACAGGAGGGGAGGGAGAAGGACGGAGGGGCAATAGTCACAGGGGAGTCAGGGAAGTGAAGAAGGTGTCAGCGTGTCTGTAATTCCAGGATAGTGGGGTTACGAATGTCACTGTGTCTGCAGAGCATTCGTCTGGGGGACAGTGAGCAGTCAAAGATCATGCCCATGTTGGTAGGAATGACCTGTGTAGGAAGGGTGACGTGGTCTGGGAGTCAGAATTTAGGGAGCAAGTTGGATTGTTAGCAAGCCGGTCTGCAAATGTAGCAATCCCTGGAATACTCCCAGTGCCGTGTCCAAGTGAGAACAGGACTCAGAGTTTTAGGTAGATGAGAGTGTGACTGGAACGATGGTGCAGCAGGAAGGGCTTCAGATTCCTGGGACATTGGAACTGGTTCTGGGGAAGACAGCAACTGCACAAACTGGATGGGCTAACGTGACAGAGCTGGGACTGAATTTCTTACGGTTTTTTTTGGAGGGATTGTAAATAACTTGGTGTGTGCTTAGGTTCCAAAAAGAAATAGTAGAGGAGAGTACCAGGATTCTCAAAATAATGGGAGATACAGTTGGTACTAACTTACAACAACACGATTAACAGTGGAAGACGGAGTGAGAAAGAAAGCCTTAATCTGAGGTCCTCTGCATGGACCTGAATACTGGGAGTGTGCGGAGTTACAGAAGCAGTTTGGTGTGTGGAAATCTGATGTACTGATCACCGAGAGCTGGCTCAAGGAATGGCAGGACAGGATATTAAATATTGCTCGGTATAAGGGATTCTGAAATGATAGAAAGGAAGGGAAAGGATGAAGGTAGAAGTATTGGTTTAGATTAGCGTTAGTTAAGGAGTCCAAGAGAATGAGGATCCGTTCTTGGACAGAATGAATTTGGCTGGAGCTACAGAACAAAAAGTGTACAATTAAACTGTGAGGTACAGTCTGTGAGCCAACAACCAAAGAAACGATGGAGAGAATAAATATGCAGAGTCATTTGAGAGCGAAGACAGTATTACAGATTAGTTATAATGAGAAACTTAATTTATTCAGGTATTGACTGGGTTACTGGTGGTGCAGCGTCCTGAGGGGCGAGTGTTCCTGGATTACATGGAGGAGAGCTCACTACAGGAGTATGTGTCCAGCCGAAGAGAGCATGTACTGTTGGACCTGGTCCTTGGGGAAGAGGTGGGGTAAGTGGATCCATTGGGGAACGTTTTGGGGAGCAGCGATCATTTTATTGTAACGTTCAGGATGATGATAGAGAATGCTATGCAATAATTGAGAGTGAGAAACATTAGTTGACTGAGAGCAGCCTTCGATGGGGCAAGAATGAAGCTGGGAACTTTTCAACGAGGCCAGTGAAATGTTAACTTGAAACAGGGTGAACCAGCTCAGATGTAGCTGGGATTATGGAGATGGGGCTGCAGTGTGACCATGACTGGGAAATGGATAATTAAAGGTTTTCCCCATTTCTATAGGAAGGATAAATCGGCCAACGCAGTGACGTAGCATTGTGTATAAAGGATGGGATCAGTATTATTGTGATGCTAATCAATTCACATACTGCTCCTCCTTGCCCTCACCCTCATCTCTGCGTATTGATTCTATCAGATATTGGTAATCTTTGAAAACTTCAGAAAATAGCAGTTTCGACAAGATCAATCTGTCCACTGTCTGCATTGGACAAGAGGTAATTTTGTTTTTAAAGTCCTAGTTCTGTCTCCCCGGATCCTATAGGCCTTCAGCTGCAGATCCCGGCACCTTTTTAAAATGGTTTGAGAGTTTCTGCCTCTACTCGGCTTCCATGTGTGACTCCCAGATCCCAACCATATTCTGGGTAAAGTAACAACTTTCCTCACCACTTTTCTGATATTTCAGCCAATTACATTAAATATTCACCACTGGTAAAGCAGTTTACCAACAGGAACAAGATGTTATTTCCCTCTCTACCCAGGCCCCTGACAGCATGTGCATCCCAATCAAATCTCCTCTCAGCATCCTCCATTCCTATCTTTCCTCAGAACTGCACTTCCACTGTCACAGGGTAACGGATCTTTTAATTACCCTCTCCAGTCCAATTTAATCCTTCCATGTGATGGGGTGACCAGAACTGCACACCATCCTCAAGCTGTCACTGAACTCATTATTTATGCAGTTCCAGCATAGGTTTCCTGCTCTGAAATTCTGCATTTCGCCTGATAGAGGAAATTGTGCCATTTGCTACATTAACGAGATTGATGTTTCCAGCTACCTTCATTTATCTGCCCACACTGACCAGACTCTCATTTATTGTACATTCCTCTCTTTTGCTGATGTCCCCAAATGCCTTGCCTTGCACTCCTCTGGGTTGTTTGCTCCGTTCACCTGGACCCCATGGTTTCTGTTTTTAAACAGTCTGCCATGGGATCTCTCGTCAAATCCAAAGAAGTCACATGCAGTTCCAAGTTACTGCCTCAGACCGATACAGTCAGATTAATTACACACGATCTTCCTTGCACAAATCCAGACCGACTGTCCTGGAGTCCCTGGACTTCCTCAGTGACCGTTTATCCACTGTCTCAGAATTCCAGCCGCGACCTATTAAATATTGTTCCACATTAAACAAAGCTGCGGTGTTAGCCGTTCTCCAGGCCTCCAGCACCATCCCTGCATCCAGTGAGGATTGGATAATGTAGGTAACTATAAGGCAGGGATTTTCCCCCTGCTCCTTTTAACAGTCTGGAACATTGTGTTACCCCTTTTTAAGGATTTGAATCTCCTTTGTAATTCTCCGCTCCAAGTTTGTTGCACCCAATGTTTCACACTGCATCCCTACTTTGATTCAGACAAACAGAGGCCTAACCCATCTTATGATTTGGTCAAGTCTCATTTTAGTCAGGATTTATGGAGGGTTTCTCTCCAAAAGGTGAAGTGCATTTTCTCATGATACCATCCCCAATCTGCCTCATTAACTACACTCCCTGCACACGTGATTATCTTCTCAACTGACACGAACACGATGATTTTCCCCTTCATCATAACAACTGCCCACTGCCTTGATATCCCAGAATGCACCAGCCTCCCTGTTCCAGGGGCCATGAGTAAAAAGTCATTACACTCTTAGATTGTCAATCTGAAACTGCCCAAGACATGGCATAGGGGGTAAAACTGGGACTTAACTTTGAGACCAAGCCGCTGAGGTTCTGCTGGATGGCATGGTGAACGAGAGGGACATTATCTTCCTCCAGAACTGGCAGGGGTAGCCATGATAGTATACCCTGCCAGCTTGGTTGGTGGTTGACCCCTGTGTCAGTGAGGTGCCAGCCTGCTGGATGAATGCCCAGCAGTGTTGGAAGGAGGTCAGTGACCTTCTCCACTCCACCATGGCAAGTACCACCATCTGCACTTTGTGAGCTCGCCCTCACTGTCTCTCTGTTACTGCATCCACCTCCCACAAAGGCTCATGTTATCCCACTCTCACTGAATGCAGCACCTTCTCTCGGTCTGTACCAGCTGTTACAAACAATTCCACACTCTACACGAGAGCAGAAAGAGCCAAGAGGGAGAGGGGGCTCCAAACATTCTGCTTCTCGCCCCCTCACGGGATGGATCCTGACCATAACAACCACAAGAGGCTGACTGATTGTGTCCAAACTCCCAGATGGGGATCTGAGACTCCCCCTGACTCACTGTGCTGGGCACCGTGACCGTGACTGACTGTGGACAATGATATCAAGCTTCCTGGGTTTGTGTCTGTGCTAAACACCAAGACAATACAGCAGGCAGGTGAGCCTGGTAGCTCTGGCTGAGCGGAAACACTGCTGAGGGCAGGATAATGCATTCTGTGAGCATTCATGTCAGCTCAAAGTGAGTGTGTACAAACACGGAGTGAGCAGCCCAGAGGGACAATCCATGAGCTGGGTGTGTGTCCCTGAGTACAGTGTCCTTGCAGCAGCATTGCAATGAGAGTTGTCAGTGCACCCTGAGCTGCAGCATTAAAGTACAGAAGCGTATTGTTAGGGGGTCGGAGATGTGCTGGGATGGCATGGTGAAGCTGGCATGTGTCAGATGTCAGCATTGGTGGGTGTGGAGTACATGCAGCTTCTGTTAATGCATTTTCCCCCAAGAAGTTGGTGTTCAGGATAGAAGTCTGCAGGAGCGAGCGGCGAGATGGAGTCACCAGGTACCAGGTCTGACTTTCATGTCAAATTCTCTATATTGAGTTTCCCCACAGTGGGGGAGGAAATGAAGCTGCAAGTTGATGGTGGTTGTGGGGGGGGGGGGGGGGGGGGGGAATCCACAATAATGTGTGGCTGTTGATCATCAGTAATCATTCAGTGAGCATCTCGCCACTCCCGCGCTCAAATATTGTCTTAAAGAACAGTCCAGTACAGGAACAGGCCCTTCAGCCCAGCAAACCCACACTGACACATGATGCCTTTCTAAAGTTAAAACAAAAGTTTTTGCTCCGAAACCCTCTATATCATTCTGTTCCCTCCTTGCTATCTTGGCTTCTTCCCCTCTATCAGTGCGTTTCAGGCACCTTCACATTCTGTCCAAAACCAAAACAAAGCTTACCTAACACATCTCCTGAACTTGCTCTCTTTTACCTAAAACCTACGTTCCTGAGAACTTGATATTTCTACTCTGGAGGGAAAAAGCCTCTAACTGTCATTCTATCTCTGCCTCTGATAACTTTGTAAATATCTATCAGGTAGCCCCATAGCCAATGATGCCCAGGTGCACACAAACCATGTGTGTTCAATTTCTCCTTCTGGCTAATACCCTCCAAACCAGACAACATCCTTGGTAAAACTTTTTCATACCCTCTCCAACACTTCAACACCGTGTGGCAACCAATATACACAATATTCTAAATGTACCTCGAACTATGTTTCCCTACAGCTGCAATATGGCCTGCTAATTTTCATACTGCATGCTCCGATGCATGTCTGCAAGTTAGCCGTCAGTCTTCTGGATCACCCTATCAACCTGTGTTGCCACTTTCAGGGAACTGCATGGTGTACACCTTGATCCCTTCGGATGCTGATGCAATCAGTATTTTTCATCCACTTTATACTTCTCTCCTGCCTTACACCTTGCAAAATGCACCACGTCACAATTGTCCATACAAAGTTACATTTGTGTTTTCTCTGTCCAAATCTGCAGCTGACCTATATCCTACTGTATTCTATGGCAATCATCCTCACAATCTGCAACTCCGCCAATCAATTTACAGATCTCCAGTCACAAAAATACTGTTCCACCACTACTCTGTCTTCAGTGGCCAAGCAGTTCTCTATCCATCTTACCGCTGATCCCAATTCCCTTCACCTTCTGTATGTTACTGCCATAAGAAACTATATCAAAGGCCTTACTAAGATCCAAACGGCCAACAACCAGCCCCACACTCTCATCAATCAATTTTGTCACTTCCTCAAAACATTCAATCAAGTTTGTGAGACATGATTTTCCCCATGCAACTATGTTGCCTGTTGCTAATAAGTCCATACTAGAATACTGTTGGAGCTGCACTCATTCAGTCAAGTGATTATTCCATTATATTCCTGACTTGAACCGTGGAGAGTAGATTAGATTCCTTACAGTGCGGAAACAGACCCTTCGGCCTAACCAGTCCACGTCAACACTCCGGAGAATAACCCACCCACACCCATTTCCTATGACTTAAACAATTCGCAATTTAACGTCGCCAATTCACCTGAACTGCACATCTTTGGACTGTCGTAGGATACCCATGTAGACACAGGGGGAATGTGCACACTCCACACAGTTAGGTACCCAAGGCCAGAATTGAACCAAGGACCTTGGCGCTGTGAGGTAGCAGTGCAAAACATTTGATGGCTCCCGTAGACTGTGAGGAATGTTGGGTCATGACGGTTACTATACAGAGGGAGGTATGTCAGGCCGTGATGGTTAATGTACAGTGGGAGGTATGTCAGGCCATGACGGTTACTGTACAGTGGGGGGTATGTCAGGCCATGACGGTTACTGTACATTGGGAGGTATGTCAGACCGTGACGGTTACTGTACAGTGGGAGGTATGTTGGGGTGTGATGGTTACTGTACAGTGGGAGGTATGTCGGGCTGTGATGGTTACTGTACAGTGGGAGGTATGTCGGGCCGTGATGGTTACAGTACAGTGGGAGGTATGTTGGGCCGTGATGGTCACTGTACAGTGAGAGGTATGTCGGGGTGTGATGGTTACTGTACAGTTGGAGGTATGTCGGGCCGTGACGGTTACTGTACAGTGGGAGTTATGTTGGGGTGTGATGGTTACTGTACAGTGGGAGGTATGTCAGGGTGTGATGGTTACTGTACTGTTGGAGGTATGTCGGGCCGTGACAGTTACTGTACAGTGGGAGGTATGTTGGGGTGTGATGGTTACTGTACAGTGGGAGGTATGTCGGACCGTGATAGTTACTGTACAGTGGGAAGTATGTCAGGCCGTAATGGTTACTGTACAGTGGGAGGTATGTCGGGGTGTGATGGTTACTGTACAGTGGGAGGTATGTTGGGCCGTGATGGTTACTGTACAGTGGGAGGTATGTTGGGCCGTGATGGTTACTGTACAGTGGGAGGTCTGTCGGGCCGTGATGGTTACTGTACAGTGGGAGGAATGTCCAATCCGTGATGGTTACTGTACAGTGGGAGGAATGTCGGGCCGTGACAGTTACTGTACAGTGGGAGGTATGTCGGGCCGTGATGGTTACTGTACAGTGGGAGGTATGTCGGGCCGTGATGGTTACTGTACAGTGGGAGGTATGTCGGGTCGTGATGGTTACTGTACAGTTGGAGTTATGTCCTGGCCGTGATAGTAACTGTACAGAAGGAAGGTGGTATGTCCGACTGTGATGGTTACTGTACAGTGGAAAGTTTGTCGGAACGTGATGCTTACTGTACAGAGGGCTTTATGTCGGGCCGTGATGGTTACTGTACAGTGGGAGGTATGTCTGGGTGTGATGGTTACTGTACAGTGGGAGGTATGTCGGGCCGTGATGGTTACTGTACAGTGGGAGGTATGTCGGGGAGTGATGGTTACTGTACAGTGGGAGGTTTGACGGGCTGTGATAGTTACTATACAGTGGGAGGTATGTCAGGCCGTGATGGTTACTGTACAGTGGGAGGTATGTCGGGCCGTGACGGTTACTGAAAAGGGGGAGGTATGTCAGGCCGTGATGGATACTGTACAGTGGGAGGTTTGACGGGCTGTGATGGTTACTATACAGTGGGAGGTATGTCAGGCCGTGATGGTTACTGTACAGTGGGAGGTATGTCGGGCCGTGACGGTTACTGTACAGTGGGAGGTATGTCGGGCCGTGACGGTTACTGTACAGTGGGAGCTATGTCGGTCCAGGAAGTTGCAGACTGTATGAGTTGTACAGAATACGATGCTGCTGCCGCTGCCGATGGGCCATTGTGCCTCATGGATGCATCGTCATTAGTTGTTCAACCTTTTTAAAGTCTGTACCATTCAGTACATATCATTGTGTGGAGGGTCTGCAAAATGTGAAGATAGCCCTTGCTCCCCATAAGGACTGTGTAGTGACCATCTTTACCGATATATGTAATGAAGGGGTGTATCTGCAGCAGGCAGAAAGATTACAATTATAGGTTTCCCTTTTATTGGTTCCCGCAAAACCTGCTGCAGCGCAGTCTAGCAGCCAAAGGATCCAGCATCGCATATGGATGTAAAATGGAGTAGTGTCGTTTAGATGGACTTCAGATTGGTTTCATAGGTTGGCCAAACATCGAGGGCCGAAGGGTCTGTACTGCAGGGGAATGTTTTATGTTCTATATGTGCACAACCCTGTCGAACTGCATATCCAGTGATTAAAAAACTTATGTAGCATACTATTCTTTCCATTTTAAATTGCCCTGTTCGCATTCATCAAATGCATGTAGTGTGGAAACAGCTCCTTGGAAGAGTAACTTGACCAGGCCCATTCTTCTACCCCCCGATATTGACCCCTCACTATTGTGCCTAACCTACACATCGGTGAACACAATGAGAAGATTAGCTTGGCTATTTCACCTATTCTGCATATCTTTGAACTGTGGGATGAAACAAATGCAGACGTGGCGACAATATGCAAACTCCACACAGAACTTCGCCTGAGGTTGGAATCGCCATGTGAAAATGTCATGCTAATCCCTGACCCACAGAACCATATCAGCAATCAGCATTCTCTTGCCCAAATGCAATAAGTTTCGTTGCTTTGCGTTGCATTTCATTCTGTCTGCCAGAAGGCGTGATGGTGACTATGGAAATATTGTTGTATTCCCCTCAAATCTCCACAACCACTGCTCCCATTCCTTTCTGTCTCCTAACTAATGTTATTTTCATTCTGTCCCTGGCTCATTAATCCAGGGGTTTTAATGAACAAGGTCTTTGTACGTTCCATACTTTTTGTCCCCTCTGTCTCTCTTTCCTGAGTGTGGTCATCTTCTTTAATTCATTAATGCGGCATGGGTGTAACTGGCTGGGCCAGTGTATATTTCCCTTTCCGGATTGCCCATGAGAAGTTGTTGGTGAGCTGCCTTCTTGAACCATAGCAGTCCATATGTTGTAGTCTGCCAGTGTTTAGATCTGTCTAGTTTCATTTCTTTGAGACCTTGTCGTGATATAACTGAATGGATGGAATGGCCGTTTCAAAGGGCAGTTGAGAGTCAATCATATTGCTTTGGGTCTGGTGTCACATGTAGGCCTGACCACGTGAGGATAACAGATTTCCTTCCACGAAGGACACAAGTGGGCCAGATGTTTGTTTTTATTTAACAATTGACAATCTTTCGTTAGATTGTTAACCCAAATACTCCATTGAATTCAAATTCCATAATCTGATGAGGCGGGTCCAAGTCCAGGTTTGAGTCGTTAGCTGGGCCCATGGATTAATAGTCTGGAGATAATAGCCCTAGACCATCGCAATCCCAGTATCTACACTGGTAATGGTAGTGTTGCTGTTATTGTGACTGAGGTACAGAAAGTTTTTCAGTTACATTGTCAACTACTTCCATGGAGAACAGAACCAGTAGTAGTTTAGCTCACGGGGACTGTGCAGAGCTGCAATGGTTTTTCAGCCAGGAATAGAAACTGAGGAGAAAAAATCATTTCTTAACTCTGAGTGGGTGTGACGTGTATACAGAGATTTGACTTGTACCCGTCACTGGAAAGTGAGAGGAGGTTCTCTGGATTGTTTTCTTGGGTTTGTGTCATCAACTACTACAATGACTTAGGGAAATCTGAGGGTCTGGTGTCCCCACTCTGGACAAGGTTTTGGCACTGCAGTTTGGAGAGAGTCTGGGTCTACAGAGACTGCATAGGAAGGAGCAGGACACTACACTATCCTTTCTGAGATTTCCACAAATATTTCCCAATGTTGAATGGTTTCCATGTGCAAAGTGTGAATCCAGTTAATTTCAACAATGAGGAGGTCACAGAGCTGTGAAACCTGCTCCAGCATAACCTGTAGTCTCACACCAGGGAGAGGACTACTCAAAATGCCCATCAACTGTTTTGATTCTGAAACTTTCCATGCAGGAGTGGGTGAAGCATCCGTTTGGCCAGAGTGCGATTCTCTCATGTACTCACAAGGTGACAGAGGCCATCTCCGTCCGGTGAGGTGAATATGTTGGTTCTGTCTCCACAGAGGAAGGAAGAGAAAATCTTCCCAAAATGCCTTATCCTTTCCAGTAAATGCACAAAGTTAGTCTTGTATAACTGAACAAAGACTGGGGTAATAAAAATGCCTAAATATAAGAAACCCTCTAGGGACCACCGAAAGGGAAAATGGGATCCGTCCACTAAGTGGGGTATCATAGCAAGGCCACCCATTGGCATAGCCTCCGATTTTGAGAAATTAATTTTATAGCCTGAGAATGCATAAATGTATTAATAACTTGGATTAGGCAAGGTACGGACATCAGAGGATTACTGAGGAACAGAAGAACATCATCTGCATAAAAGGTAATTTTATGTTTACCTGTACCAATCCTCAGGGCTATTATATTAGGGTCAGCCCGTATAGCTTCTGCTCGTGGCTCAATTATTAGCGTAAATAACAATGGCGAGAGAGGACATCACTGACGGCAGCCCCTACCCACACTGAAGCTATCCGAACCTAGTGCATTGGTAACCACAACTGGTTTGGGATCACTATACAATGTTGTGACCCATTTGGTTATCACCTTTCCAATGCCAAACCTCTCCAATGTGTAAAACAAATATGATCATTCAACCCTATTGAATGCCTTTTCCGCGTCTAATGAGACTACTACTCCTGGTATCTTTCCCTGATGGCAGACTTGAATCAAAGCCCTTCAAATATTATTAGATGGTCTACAGCTCTTAATAAATCCCGTCTGATCCTCCTTTATGATATGTGGTAATACCCTTTCTAGCCTCAATGCTAACGTTTTAGAAAGGATTTCAAAATCTACATTTAGCAAGGATATTGGTCTGTATGACGCGCAATCTTCTGGGTCCTTTCCTTCTTTAAGGATAGGAGGGATATTTGACTCTTTCAATGAAGGCGGGAGAAAGCCCTGACTGTATGCGTAGTTATACATGTCCATAAGTGGACCAGCCAATATTCCTGTAAATTCTTTATAGAATTCAGCTTGAAAGCCATCTGGGCTAGGTGCCTTACCGCTCTGAAGTTGCCTGATTGCGTCAAGTATTTCTTGGATTGTTAGGGGACCGTTCAAGACCGATACCTGTTCCGGAGTTAGTTCCGGAATGGTCACATTTTTAAAAAAAATGATTGTATCCTCCTAGTCCTATCCTCACAATCCTGCGATTTATACAAATCAGAATAAAGTTTTCTAAAGATTGCGTTCATCCTTTTAGGATCATGAGTCAAATTACCCGTACTTTCCTTGATAGACGTGATAGTTTGAGGGCCCTTCTTTCTCTTTGCAAGAAATGTTAAATATCTACCCGGTTTATCGCCAAATTCATATAACATTTATTTTGCAAATACTTTTTCCCTCTTAGCCGTTTGGATAAGCGTGGTGTTTAGAGCTGTCCTAAGGGCAGTAATGCTTTGCAATTATATAATAGATGGTTTATCAAGGTATGCTGTTTCAGCCACTTTTAAGTGAACTTCGAGCAGACGCTGTTGTTCTCGATTAATTTCTTCTGGGTCGCTGAGTATGAGATGATCAAACCTCGCACGTAAGCTTTGATGGTCTCCCACATCATTGATGGGTTGCTAGCCGTACCTAAATTAATTTCTAAAAAAGTTTTAATTTCTGCAGAGAAGTACCTTACAAATTTACTATCTTTCATCCAGAAGTGGTCCACGCGCCAATACGGAGGGAATGTCTCATTGTTCCTCGCCATCAAGAGCCATCAATTTTGAGAAGGCTTCCGTTATAAATTTAAAAGGATGTGCTGGGGGGCAATACAAATTTAAAATCCATATTCCTCACCATTTATAAGGGCTTTCATCAGAATATATCGTCCAGATTCGTCTTTTGTCTGATTTAGGAGTTTGAAAGGGAAATTCTTCCGAATAACAATAACAACTCCCCTACTTTTTGAGTTAAAGAAGAGAAAAAGGCCTGATGAAATCCAAAACTGTTGTAATTTCAGGTGTTCTTTACTCAGGAAGTGTGTCTCCTGTAGGAGAGCTATGTCAACCCTTTCTTTCTTGAGATTTGATAATATTTTCTTCCTTTTGACTGGTGAATTACACCCCTTGACATTCCAGGTGCACCACTTAACCGACTTCTCAACCATAATCGTTCGGGTAAATCCGAGACCCCTCGGGAGGAGAAACCCTATCCAGAACATCCCGAGCATAGAGCATATAAAATTCACAAAAAAATAAAGGTTTTCTAATACACTCACAACAGTATAATAAAAAACTATTTCGAGATTAAAAAAATATAAAACTTATTTAAACGGAGATTCTCCCCTTGGTTCCCAGGGGTTATCACTTCCTTTCCAAAAGTCCATAGTATCCTCTCCCAACCAATGCCCCGCCATTGATCCAGATGCTCCTCAATAGGATGAAGAACAATGGAAATATACTACAAAGCTAGAGTTAACAGTGAGCACCCTACCCCCATGCCCCCACCCACACCAACACCTGGATATATTCAGTAATGTTAATATATATATATATAAGGGGGGGGGGGGAGAAAATCGTTAAGTAGAGAACAAATAAATAAATCCCTCTCCCCACCCCCCAAGATAATATTTAACAGTAAGGTAAACAAAGGGTATGAATATATTTAAAAGGGGGGATATAAACCGGAATGGGGGGAAGGCAAATCAACATCAATTATCTGTTACAATTTATCTAAGAGAGTCCAAAAATTCTTGGCCTTTTCCGGCGATCTGAAGTTATACACCGATCCTTCATGGTTAAAGCGTAGCATCGCTGGGTAGCATAAGGATTACTGAATATTTAAGTTCCTTAAACACTTCTTCGCCTCATTGAATGCCTTCCTCTTTCGTACCAGAGCTGGGGAAAACTCCTGGAATAACATGATCTTGGATCCTTTATAGATCATGGTTTGGGGATCTTTTCCATGATTTCGAGAGGCTTCTAGGAGTATCTGTCTCTCCTTATAGCTCTGCAGCCGGAAAAGGACCGGGCGGGGGCGCTGGTTCGAGCCAGGCCCGCATATTGCGACCCGGTAGGACCATTCTATCCTTATCCAGCGTCCAGATTTAAAAGCTGTGGCAGCCACTGTTCGAGAAACACTGTAGGCTGTCCTTCCTCTTCCCGTTCGGGAAGGCCCAGCAAACGAATATTTTTTCGACGACCTCCATTCCGGACCTGATCCACGGCCGATTGCGCTGTAGTTTCGGAGGTCGCGGCCTTTAGTTCCGCCCCTCAGACTCGACGCTCGATTTCCTTAATGTCTGGGTCGTGCTTTTGCAGCGCGGCCGAGAATGAGTCCCATTGACTTCGGGATTCTTCAATAAAAGCGTCGATCTTCGCATCCAGTTTGAAGATGATTTCCACAAGGCTCGCCACCGTAGGTAAATCCCCCCGGGCGGCTTCGGATGCCTCTGCCGCAGCTGGAGAGGGAGGGGGTCCTGCTTGATGAGAGCTGCGGGCTCCCTTCCGTCTAGTTATTTTTACTGACGATTAAATTGTTTAAATTCAATATTAAACAACATAATACATTAAGCAAAAGCAATTTTGAATAATTTGGTGAGTGTGTTCGGGGTGGGTGACCCACTTTGCCCAAGTCTTGGGAGGAGCACTGTAGACTCAGACTTGCTGGGTCGCCGCCATCTTGGATCCCCGGAAATCGTATTTGATAAGCCACTTGGAGTTTGTGGAGGATGATGATTGTGACATCGACAAATGAGAACCAATGGGAACAGTGTATTTGTATTTTTAGGAGGCTTTTGACAGGTAATTGAAGAACATTAAAGTCCTTGTGTAAAGGGTGAATATGCTACAGGGATTGAGAATTGGGTAATGGGGAGAATACAGAGAGTAAGATTCTGCTCTGGACTAAAGGTCATTGCTCATCGGGTAGCCACAGCTGCTCACAAGGCAAAGAAATGAATTGAACGTGAGCAACAAATACAGTCGGTTTCATTTTGAATTTATTAGAAAATGAGAGATTGGGAACTGCAGTTATCACTTACACAATTCACATGACCCAGCAAGTAATCAGGACAGTAAATGGTATGTTGTCCTTCATTAAAAAATGATTCAAGTGTTCAAGTAAATTCATATTCCTGCAGTTGTAGCGTGTTGCTTGGACAGTATTTAGGCCACTGAGTACAGATTCTCTCTCCTTTATAAGGAATGATTTCATTGCAACTGAGACAGTGCAAAATAGTTTTACCAGACTTATTCCTGGATGATGGTACCGTGAGGAAAATGTGAGGAAAATGAGTGTTTAATCCGTGGCACTGAGAGCAAATAACACGCTTTTACATTTAAACTTGAAGATTATGCACTAACACTCATATTGTCAAGACAAAGACACTGGTCAGGTGAAATATTACATTTTTCCATGATATTTGAATCCCAATAGTTCACATACCTGCCCGGAGCCCCCATGTTGGTTGAGAGGTAGCTCCAGGCTCTGAATGAACTCTCACTGTCTCAATATGCAGTTGGTGTATGAACCTGCACTGTTCACAAATCTGTCAGCAGCCACAATACCTTACTCCTGAAAGAGTAAGCCATTCCCACCAGTTTCTAATCTTCATCGAAACACCAGTCTGTCTTCTCGGAGACAGAAGCTATTTCGTTGAGACTTGGCACGAACCATCCACTTTCCCTTCTCACCTTCTGTAAACCAAGTTAAAGTAACACCTGTACCACTCACAATGGATCCAGGAGAAACAACATAGAACAGTTTATCTGTGTAGTCTCTGCTTCACTGTTTGTCATGTTGGGGCATCAATAACATTTTGCTATTTCTACATAATTGACTTGACAGGCTGATGACCTCTTCCTGGTCACATGGAAGAGACTCAAAGACCTGACTTGGCAACTCCTGGCTCCTGTTTAACACCTCGATGTGCTGCCTACACTCCTTCCCTCCTTGTGTAATAGGTAGGAGGGACTGAATGGGCTATCCCTAATCTTGACCAATAGTTTCAGTGGGTTGAATACATTCTGTTGCAACCAGCTTGAGGTGCTGAATGAGCTCCTCTTACTTAACTGTGGGAAAGAGAAATTTCTAGTAGTACTGTTACATGAATGTTACCTTCACTTTAGCAACACAGTTTAGATGTGATCCAGGTCTTGCTGCACATGGATGTGGACTGCTTCAGCAGTGGACAAGTGACAAATTATTCTTAACAGTCTTCAGTGAACATCTCCCGCCTCTGACCGTATGATGTGGGAAAGACGTTGAAGCAGCTGAAGAAAGCTACCTTGAGGATGCACCGTGAGATATCCTGTGACAGAGATGATTGATCCTCACCAACCACAAATATCTTCCCTTGTCCTCTGAATGCATCTAACCACTGGGGAGTTTACGACTCATTCCTACTGCATTCAATTCTGTTCGGGTTCCTTGAAATCCTACCTTGATATCAGGCCAGTTACACTTACCGTGTGTTCATATCTTTTATTCATGTGAATAGCTCATGGTGTCTTTGTGAGCAGCGTTTCCTTCTCACAGAGGGTAGTGACTGTCGGGACTTCTGTATTCCAGAGATGTAGGGGAGGTAGATCACTAAGATGTTTAGAAGGGGGCACAATGGATATATGAGGCATCAGGATGTTGAGGGCTGCAGGGATGGAGCTTAAAAGAAGAGTTCAGGCTTTTGCAGATTAGCTCTGATCATATTGAAGGGAAAGACAAGCCAGAAGAGCTGAATGACCTATTCGTGTATCTGACGTTCTCTCATTCTGTTATTGGTAAGTTATTTTCCTGGAAGTACTGTTATTGGATGTTGCAGTCAGAGAGACCAGATGATTTTGTGGCCCATCTCTGGGTGAGGTATGGGCGCTGTATTTACAGTGAATCTGGATCGGCAACATGACCAACAAATGAAGACAGTTCTGCAAAGACAGAGGAGTGAGATTTTTCCCACCGTTGCCAACCCTTTCTTTTCCCAAGAATATTTTCCAACGCCATGTCAAAATGTGTGTGACAGTCTTCATCTGCTGAATGATTTCCGCTGTTACTGTGCACCAGGTTATTGGTGTAAATGACCTCCAACTGTTCCTGTCCAGCAGGTTTGAGAGGTTCATTCGAACATAGGAACATGGGACAGAGGAGAAGGGTTGATCATTACACACTTGGAGCCTTCTCCACCAGGCACTAAGATTGTGGCTAATCAGATTGTGGCTTCTGCCTCAGTTTCCTTTCTGTAGTTCATTGTCCTTTACCATCCAATATTGAAGTAGCATGGCTTTCAATAAATGCAAACACACAAGCACCACAAACTTCTGGGGAAGACCATTCCCACTCAAACAGCCCTTTGATAATTTCTCCTCATTCCTGTTCAGACTGGGGCTGGAAAGGTCTCTGTTTCATTTTATAGTCCCCCTCCTCCATTGGTCATGACATTTTAAATAGAGCTAGGTAAGTGATATAATCAATGATGTAGGTCTCAGACTAGGTCAGGTTCTTTGTTAGGGACAAGTCAGGTAAATAGCTTAAATTTGGAAAAGTAATTTACCAGAGTAAACTTACTCAACCTAATGGAAAGATACATGACAAGCAGTGTGGACAAATATGTACATTAATATTTATCTTTCAATGTATACTGAGACGCAGTTTGTGTATACAGAAACACGCACATACACAGGCACATACACTGAGACACTCACAGTGTCACACACACAAGTGCACGCAGACACACACATACACATGCATAAAGACAAACAGAAAAAAATCTCTGCAGAATATCAACTTGAAAGAGAGTTTTGTAGCAAAAGTTAAATTCAAGACAAAAGGAAATATTAAATTTATTCTGCATCTGAGGTCATTCTGTTCACGCAAGCTGCTGTCAATCGGATTCCTTACTGGAACATTTGGATTTGGATGAATTCCCTTTGCTTCTGGCAGTGTGGAGATTCCAATGAATTCTCAACAAGAATCCTTCACGAGTGCTAAAGATGCCTGATGAGTTTTCACCACTCATATGTTACTGTGAGATGGAACAAGGAAACAAAGGAAACAATAAGCCGTGACTTCTCTAGTTGCATCTTCTCCAACTTTTAAATGAAATATACAATAATGTTATCTGACCACCTAATTGGACCAAGTGAAGCCTCCTTGAATATGCTCAGGATTGTATGACTCCATCCGTGTTCCCTGATCCATGTAGGAGCAATTTATAAGCTATAATTTGAAGATGCGTTTGAATGTGTCCTCATAATTTTGTCCAATAAATCCATGTCTTTGGACTATGTGTCAAAATGAATACATTGTTCTCTTAAATTTGAATCCTTAGTTCTAGTTTCCCACACCAGAGGAAATGTCAATCAGCCAAGCACCTGATGCTCAAGATCCTCAAGATCTTATATGGTTCAGTATGAAAATCTCTCATTCTCAAACCTGAAGTGCTCTGGCCTTGTAGAGGTTTATAAAATTATGAGGGGCATGGAAATCAATGAATACCCAAGGACATTGTCTGAGGTTGAGGGAGTCCAAAACTAGGGCACATAGATTGAAGGTGAGGGGGAAAGATTTAAAAGAAATAAAAGTGGTAAACTTTTCACGGAGTGTATGGAATGAACTGGCAAAGGAAGTGTTGGTGGCTGGGAAAATTACAACATGTAAAAGCCAGTTGAATAACTACTTGAATAGGAAGGGTTATGGGCCAAGTGCTGGCAAATGGAACGAGATTAATTGAGGACATCAGGTCGTCATGGACAAGGTGAATCGAAAGGTCTGTTTCTGTGCTGTATGACAGAATAAGGCCTTCTTTCCAGGAACATGTACATCTTTACAAAGCTTCAAAATCAATTTAGTATATTTATTTTTCAGTTTAGGGAATCATCACTACATGCAATACATCAGATGTGGCCTCAGGCAGCCCCTGTACAGATGCAGTAAAAAAAAAAGGCTATTCTGATAGCCTTTGCATGGAATAGAATAATTCTATATACTTTCCTAACCACTTACCAATTTGTATAATAACTTTGTGTGATGTATGTACAAGGATGCACAAATCCCGTTGTACCACTGAGTTGTGTGATCTCTCTCCTTTGAAGTTGTTTACTGTTGTTTTACCCTTTTGTCACAACATAAACTTCATTAGCCCAGGTTATACTGTTTCTGCTAAAGGTGTACACAATAACCTCCCCTGTCTCTACCCCATTACAGACTCTCTACCTCCACTTGACATCTTATTGAATGAATATCTTGGTGGCTGAGCTAATTGAGCTCCAATCCAATCAGTCCCCGCATCCAAATCATTAACAGGTTCGAAATAGTTGTTGATCTTGCACTGATCTCTTAGGAACTCCACCACGTTAAAGATTTCCAAACTGAAAACAAACATCAATCCCTACTGTCGATTTCCTGATAGTTACCAATGGTTCCCAGTTCCTGTGTAGCAGCTTAGAAAGGTTGGATGGCCTCCTCATGTGCTGTGTAATGTACTCAAATGGCTGACTGACTTTATCATCTTCCTTTGTAAATCCTCAGAGGGCAAAAAGGTCTCATTGTGTCTCATTGCTGACGGGCTGAATTGGACCTTCCTCTCCCTCTGTGACAGAATCGAGGGTTTGAGTGAGAGAACAAGACATGGGTTAGGAACAGCCTGCAGCTCCATTCAGAATGTGCATTGTTGATGTGATTGTAACTAAACTTCAATTTCCAGTCTGTTACCAATAGACATGGGTTCTTTTGTTCATCATTGATCTATGGAACTCAATTTTGAATGTTTTTAGTAACCTAGTCTTCACTGCTGCTTGGGCGTGGGAACACTACAGATCACACAACACTAAAGAGAAAGGAACATCCCTGTCTCAGTCAGAAATGGGAATGCCCTTATTCTTAAAATGTGTTCCCCTCAAGCCAATCACCATTCTTTTGACAAAGGGTCACATCAATTAGAAACAGATATAGGCCATTCAAAACTCAAACCTATCCACATTTCCTTTAACAACCGACAATCAAATACTTACCAAATTTAGCCTCAACTGAGGTTAGATGAACTCCAGATACCATAAGCTCACAAGAGTGTAGGAAATTGGAACATAGAACAGTGCAGCACAGCACAACCCTTCAGCCTTCGATGTTGTGCCAACCTTTTATCCTCGTCTAAGACTAAACTAAACTTCATACCCTTCATTTTATTATCATCCATGTGTCTATCCAAGAGTTGCTTGAATGTTCCGAATGTATCTGATTCTACTACTACCGCTGGCTGTGCATTCCATGCACCTACCACTACCTGTAGAAAAAAAACTGTCTCTGACATCACCGCTCAGCCTTCCTCCAATCACTTTAAAATTATGCTCCCTGCGTGATAGCCATTTGCACCCCGGTAAAAAGTCTCCAGCTGTCCACTCTATCTATGCCTCATCATCTTGCACCTATGTTATGTATCCCTTATCCTTCTTCACTCCAATGAAAAAGGCCTAGCTCCCTTAGAAATTCTCCATAAGACATGCCCTCCTGCACAGGCAACATCCTGGTAAATCCTGTCTGCACCCTCTGGAAAGCTTCCAATTTCTTCCCATAATGGGGTGACCAGAACACAACACAATACTTCATGTGTGGTCTAACCAGGGCTTTACAGAGCTACAGCATAATCTCGCAGCACTTAAACTCAATCTCCCTGTTAATGAAAGCCAACTCACCATATTCTTCTTAACACCCCTATCAATTTGAATGGCAACTTGGAGGTACCTAAGGACGTGGACCCTAAGATCCGTCTGTTCCTCCACAAGGCCAAGAATGCTACCTTTGACCCTGTAATCTGCATTTGAATTCGATTTTCCAAAATGAATCACTTCAGAAAATAGGAAATTGAAGCAGAATTAAGCCCTTTAGCCAATCGGATCTGCTGTGCTGTTTGATCACGGGTGAAATGTTTCTCAGCCGCAGTCTTTTGCCTTCGTCAACTGATCAAATGGTTCCCTTATTAATGAAAAACGTATTTATCTCTATCTTAAATAAACTACTTTTTCTGTGGGCAGGAGTGTGCATGTGTTAGTGTGTAAGTGTTTATACCTGTATCTATATGTGTTGTGTGTTTAATGTGTCTATGCATATTTGTGTGTATCCCTGTCTGCATCTCTGTTAAACGTGGTCTTTGTAGTTTTTGGGGTAAATCCACAGAAATTGACACCAATACCCTCCCCCTTCCTCCATCTCTACTGTCTGTCAATGTTAAGTGTAGAGCCATACAATGCCACTCTCTGCTGGCTCCCCCTGCACAAATGTCAGATGTTTTTCTCTCTTAGAGGACATCAAATTCTGTGAATCTCTCAGATTGCACGGCTGCTTGGGTTTTCAAATAAAGCCTTTTTAAGCACAGAACAGTTTCGTCTGATACCTAATGATATTGTTCTTGACATATTACCAACATAACTGGGTGAGTTTCAGGACTTCTCAATCCTTTCTCACTTATAATTTGTAAAAGTGCATTACAAAAGATTTCAAGTTAAAGAACGAGCAATAAATGCATTACATCACTTTACAAATGTTTCAGTCGACCTTCATTGGATGCAGTTGCAATGGAAATACTCTTTATTGCGTACACTCTGTGCCACGAATAATCTTCAAAGACAAATCACTTCCAAGTTGCAGAAGGAGCGCAGACATTTCTCTACACGAGCATTCTCCACTCTTCGGGTCCTCAGTACAATTACGATACTCCCTATATCTGCCTATATGTGTGTGCGTGTGTGTGGTGACGGTGCTGTCAGTTTGGATGGTGCCGTGAGCTGGCTCGCTCCCAGACTGAAACTCTGATGTGAGAAAGTGAGGTCTGCAGATGCTGGAGATCAGAGTTCAGAGTGTGGTGCTGGAAAAACACAGCAGGTCAGGCAGCTTCCGAGGAATAGGAAAATTAACGTTTTGGGCCGGAGCACTTCACCAGGAATGCCGTCCATGTTGTAGAGTGTGAAGGGCAACCGAGGGGACATTGCTTCACTTTAAACACCACAGAGGCTGAAATATCCGCTATGCACATGGATACACACAGAGACACGCAGGTACACACAGAGACGAATATAGACACGCAAAGACACACATTATTGATTATAGATACACACACAGAACCTGATGCAGTAACACAGATACTAATACAGACATACAGAGACTCATACCGATACATTGATGCACATGCACACATAGATACACTGTCATCAGTACAGACATACTATACACACACTGACACATTGATGTTTATACAGACGTCGAGAATCTGCCAGTATTTACTTTTTCGCGTGGTGATATTCCCAATATTTCACTTGCTCTGTGTGGTGTGTGTCAAATTTTCCGTTGCACTGCAGGAAATCCTCTGCATCCTCTCTATAGCTTCCACATTTTTCTACGACAAAAACAGAACACAATATGTAGTGTTACATCATGACGATGAACCCTTCCACTAATTAAACCAAACAGCCAGAAAAGCTCAACTCGCAACGTAAGCTGTTAAAGTACGAGTGACAAATCTCAAAATTCACTCTTTAAGTATAAATAATATCAATTTATTCCTTAACTCTTAAAGTGAACATTGAACAACAACTATTCACAACTCGAAGCCCCTTTTTGTCTGAAGTGGTTGGTAATTGCCCTCCAAATTTATAACAACATAATGTTCCAATAAGAAAAGCCCATATTAAAATTGCATCAACTTAATTTCAAAACCACACAGCATCTGTCATCTCCAGTGTCATCTTTCTTTCAGATGACGATCTTCCTGGGTTGCCTTCTGAATTTTTGTGCAAGCATGTTTCATACAAAAACGGTATCTTTGTCAAAGGGAGTTTTGCATGGCAGTTTCTCACTAGATGGCAGTTACTCTCAGCCTAACTCGCGAACTGCCTGCTTCTTTTATGCCACTCAATATTTGATCATATCATTGGTTAGATGTTGGCAAAACAATAAATTAAAAATCGATTGACTTTTGTATCCTGGGGCCTAATTTAAACTGAATGGTTAAATTCGAATTGTTGTCAAACAGCAACCAAAACTCAAAGTATCTGTTTCACAGCCAAACGTTGCATGCTTTATATTTTCCAGTATACTTTGGGGTCTGCTAGCTAGTCATATGACAGGTGCTTGCAAGCTCTCAGTGCAGAACAACATTCACTCTCTCTTAAAAGATACTATACACACCTTCAACTTTATAACAGTGGTTTATTCCGAGCTTTATAGAGCTGTAGCATAATCTCACAACTCTGAAACTCACTTCCATAGCTTGTGAAAGCCAGCACAACATACATTTTCTTAACAGCCACTCAACTTGGGTCATGATTAGGGTGGTGTTGGAAAAGCACAGCAGGTCAGGCAGCATCCGAAGAGAGGGGAAATTGATGTTTCGGGCAGAATCCCTTCATCAGATGATGAAGAGCTCCTGCTTGAAACGTTGATTTTTCTGCTCCTCGGATGCTGCGTGACCTGCTATGCTTTCCAGCACCATTCTAATCTTGACTCTGATCTCCAGCATCTGCAGTCCTCGCTTTTGCTGATTTGACATCAACCTGGGGTGGCAACTGTGAGGGATCTCTGAACATGGACCCCAAGATCCCTCTGTTCCTCCGCACTGCCAAGAATACTGCCTTTAGCCCAATATTCTACATTCAAATTCGACCTTCCAAAGTGACTGACTTCACACTTTTCCAGGTTTAACTTGATCTGCTTCTCATCATCTCAGTCCTAAATCTTGTCAATGTTCTATTGCAACCTACAACATACCTCAACGTTGTCAAGAACTCCACCAACATTTGTGTTTTTGGCAAACTTACTAATCCACACTTCCACTTCCTCATCCAAGCCATGAATAAAAATCGCAAAGAGCAGAAGTCCTAAAACTGATTCTGCGGGACTGAATGCTTTCCATCGACTACCAACCTCCATCTTCTATGGGCCAGGAATTGTGTATCCAGACAACCAGATTTCCCTGCAACCCCTGCCTCCTTACAGTCTGAATGAGCCTACTGTGGGTAACTTTATCAAATGTCTTGCGAAAATATACACCACATCCATTGATTTACCTTCATAAATGTGTGCTGTCACATCCTCAAATGATTTAAAAAGATTCTTGAGGCATGATCTGCCCCTCACAAAGGCATACTGACTATCTCTATCAAATGATGGTTTTTCATGTAATCATAAATCATGTCTCCCAGAATCCTCTCCAATACTTTGCCTACCACTGTCGTAAGACTGATTAGTCTATAATTCCCAAGATTATCCCTATTCCATTGCTTGAACAAGGGAATAACATTTGCCAACCTCTTTTCATCTGGCCTGTCTGCAGTGGGCAGTTAGGGTGCAAAGATCATTGCCAAACGCGCAGCAATCTCTTCTTTCATTTACTGTAGAATACTTGCTTATATTCTGTTTGGCAAAGGAGAATTATCTATCCTGGAGTTTCTCAAATTTTTCGTCACACCCTCTAGCATATCAGCCTGTTCCACGCTCTCCACATAATCGTCAATGCCCCTCTCAGTAGTGAATACTGAAGCAAAGCATTCATTAAGGACCTCCCCTACCTCTTCCAACTCATGACGCAAATTCCCTCCACAATCTGTGATAAGCCCTACCTTCACTCTGGCTGTCCTCTTGTTCCTGACATACGTGCAGAACATCTTCGCTTTTACCCACCAAGACTTTTTCATGCTCACTTGTTGCTCTCCTGAGTTAATTCTTCAGTCCCTTCCAGGCTAACTTGTAACCCTCTAGAGCCCTGTCTGATCCTTGCCTCCTCAACCTTAAGTAAACTTCATCCTTCCATTTGACTAGATGTGCTACATCCCTTGGCACAATGGAAGTATGAAGCTGTAAATGGAGGGGAGCTGCATATCATGTCACTTCCAGCATGGGCTGCAAGTTTACCCACATTAGGCAGTGATCTAACACAATGTTACTGAACATTGGTGATGCACACAGCTCTACATGCTGGGAGGGTAACTGCTCCTGGTTTACAGATCATTGCACTGGGGTGGTGCACACAGTCCTGCATGCGAGGGGGGTAACTGCTCCTGATTTACAGTTCAATGCACGTGGATGGAATACACAGTTCTGCATGCTGGGAGGGTAACTGCTCCAGGTTTACAGATCAATGCACTGGGTTGGTGTACACAGCACTACATGCTGGGAGGATTACTGCTCCTGGTTTACAGATCAATGCACTACATGCTGGGAAGGTAACAGCTCCAACTTTACAGAGCAATTCACATTGCACAGCTCCCCATGGACTGGTGAGGTCCGCACTGTCGGTACAGTGTACTTTTTTTTTAGATTAGATTAGATTACAGTGTGGAAACAGGCCCTTCGGCCCAACTAGTCCACACCGACCCGCCGAAGCGAAACCCACCCATACCCCTACATTTACCCCTTACCTAACACTACGGGCAATTTAGCATGGCCAATTCACCTGACCTGCACATCTTTGGACTGTGGGAGGAAACCGGAGCACCCGGAGGAAACCCACGCAGGCACGGGGAGAACGTGCAAACTCCACACAGTCAGTCGCCTGAGGAATTGAACCCGGGTCTCTGGCGCTGTGAGGCAGCAGTGCTAACCACTGTGCCACCGTGCCGCCCAATACTGGGTTGTATTGAGCAGTACACTAACCTGGTCTGCACTGTGCTCCATGCTAAACGGATATCTCCACTGGATTTTGATGTCTGATTCTGTGTGGCGGATTGGGCATCTGATGTAATTGACCATTTGAGCTCATGTCTCAGCATATTTATTTTATGTTCTTATTCTTTTTATTCGACGCCGCCCCCAAAGTCTGATATCTCCAGCTAGTCCTATTTGTCTGAGAAGAGTCACATTTATTCAATTTGTCAGTCAAGTAATCATCCAATTATAGCATGAATATCCGTCCTTCTGTACCTTAACCTAGCAGTTGGTGCTCATATCCCTGGATTCCTATGGACATCATTATCAAGCTCAGAAACAATGTGCAAGATGTATGGCTTGAGGCCTCCTGTATGTTCCAGTTGTGGGTACCAATTGGCTCCTTAGTGTATCGACAGTTGGCACTGTGAAGCCGTGTTTGATCAGAATTCTTCCTCCTATGGGGCATCTGGCACACCAGACACAATGCTTATGGTTACACAAAGGCCCTGACCAAAATAGCCAAAATGTCCGCGCCTACATGTTTCAAAAAGGGCCGCCACGTCCTATCAAAAAGTTCTATTTTCTGGTGCACGATAATTGTAAGGAAGTCCAGGGGAATGTGCTCCATAACTAACCTACACAACCCCGAGAATCCTGGGGGATTTACCGACAGCCACTTCATCAGAATGTTCTTTCTCTCACAAAATGTAAGTATATAAACAATTTCTTCCCAAAGATGGGTGATTTGGCAAACCCAAGAGGCCGGACATCAGATCTACCTTGACCTCAGTTCCCAAGACCCCTTCCAAAACACTCGCTACAGGGCCCCAATGACTACGAAGTTTGTGGCATGACCATAAGCAATGAGAATGCGTACCAACATCTGTTTTAGATTTGGGCACATTGGGAACGCTCCGTTCTCAAATTTGGCACGCCACTCCGACGCCAAATAAACCCTGTAGAGTACCTTCAGTTGTATAGCTTGCGTCCGATTGCAAATCGAAATCTTCCAGACATTCTTCCAAATTTCTGCCCACTCCTCTGTTGAACATCTCCACCCCCAATTGCTGAACCCAAACTCCAAACAGCTGCTCGATGTCCTTTGAGACACTACCTCCTATTAAATGCTAGAGAGTGCTGACCGAGAGAGTGCACGTGGACTGAAGCACTCTCACCTCCATATTCGACTTATGGTGACTAACCATTAATGTAGTTCTTTTTCTGTATAAAATCCCTAATCTCCGAGATAGCTCATATGTCTGTCTCAGCTGCTCGAAAGACGTCACGCCCACCCTGTCAATTAAGTCTCCCAAACAGCAAACTCCTCTGGACTCCCAGAGCCAAAAGCCAGAATCCATCAATCCTACAATGGGAGTAAAAGGGGAAGTGTTTTTTTTTTTGTAAATTGCCCTCACATTAATGCATCATTCTCCATGCTTTAACAGTGTTAAGGACAATTGGATTTCTGCAATGGTCCATAACAGTCAGTATCTTGTCCATGAACAACAGATGAATGAGGGGACATTTTGTCTGGGAGACATCGATGTCCAACCACATTGACCGCAGGTCTTAGCAAATCAAATCAACCAAATTGGCTAGGAGGGAACTCAATTGGTATTTGTTAAAGTGTGTAAAATCCACATCACTCAACTGCAATTGGGTGAGCTCCATAAGAGGCCGCCTATGATGTTAAATAAAACATCCAAGCCGAATGTAAAGCTCCGTATAGGCTGACTGGGCAGTATCAAAAGGTGCATTTGCCTGGGATATAATAAACGGAGGAACACATTCATTTTGACCGGAGATATTCTAGCCAACCAGGATATAGAAGGTGCTGAAGGTCCTGCCTTATGTTCTCGAGCAACTGCAGGAAGATAGCTTTATCTAATTGATTGAAGGCTGGGGTGATATAAATGCCTAAATACAAGAAACCTCCCTCTGACCATCTGAAAGGGAATCGGATTCCACCTCCAAGATCAGGTACTCTAATAATACCCAGACAGGCATGGTCTCCGACTTCATAAACTTGGTTTTATACCCCAAGAAAGATCCAAATACATTAATCACTTGGGGCACAGATATCATCGAGTTAGTTAGAAAGAGAAGAACGCCACCTGCATAAAGTTTGAACTTTTGCCTTCCTGATCCTATTTCCAGGGCAGTAATATTGTGGTCCCTCCGGATGGGTTCTGCCAACGGCTCAATCACCAATGTAAATAGTAACGGTGAAAGAGGACACCCTTGACGGCTGACTCTGCCATTGCTAAAATTTTCAGACCTTATACCATGAGTGACTAGATAATACTGTCACCCACCTGGCAAAAGCCTCTCCAAGGTCAAACTATTCCAGGACATAATAGAGGTACGGCCACTCCACCCGGTCAAATATTTTCTCTGCATCCACTACCAAGCCTGTAATTGACCCTTGCTGGCACACGTGAACCATATTAGCACTCTCCTATTATTATTAGATGACCTGTGACTCCTAATAAAACCTGTCTGGTCCTATTTCACAATGAAGGGCAATAACTTCTCCAGCTTCAACGCCAGCATTTTCACCAAAATATGAAAGTCCACATTTAATAAGGATAAAGGCTTTTAGAAGTGCAATCTTCGGGAGAATAAGTCAAATATTTCCTTCTCTCGGAGAGGATGGGAGGCAGGCCTGACTGTATGAAGAATTGTACATATCCAACATTGGCCCAGTCAGCATGTCTACGAACTCCTTTTAAATCTCACTCTAAAATCCATCTAGGCCCGGTGCTTTACCACTCTCGAGCTGCCTCACCGCCTCCTGTATCTTTTGGCTTGTCAGAGGGGAATTCGAAAGAGACGCCTGCTCTGAATTTACATCTGGGAGGTCCAGGGTACTAAAAAAGGGCTTCATTGTCGCCATTCTGTCCTTACAGCCCTCTGACTGGAAGAGCTCAGAAAAGAACTTCATGAATGCTGGATTAATCTTTCTGGGATGATTTTAACAGCACACGCGCTAATGGATGTGATAGACTGGGGGCACTCTTCTTTCTGGCCAAGTATGCCAGATATCTACCCGGGTTATCACATTACTCGAATACCCTCTGTTTCGGAAATGAGGTCACTCTTTTTGCTGTCTGGGTGACTGAAGCGTTCAGCGCAGCCCGGAGCATTGTAATCTGCTGCAACTTAGTTACAGACGGTCTGTCAAAATGCGCTCTGTCAACTGCTGCTCTCCCTTCTACCGCTTCCGAGTTGCCGAGTAAGAAATAATCAAACCCCTTGCATAGGCCTTGGCAATCTCCCAAAGCACCGTCGGATTACTGGCCGTCCAAATTGATGTACAAAATTTTTTAAATCCCATGAAAAATATTCAATAAGAAAGCAAATCTTCGCAGGACTTATACACTTAATGGTAAGGTCCTAGGGAGTGTTGCTGGACAAAGAGACCTTGGAGTGCAGGTTCATAGCTCCTTGAAAGTGGAGTCGCAGGTAGATACGATAGTGAGAAAGGTGCTTGGTATGCTTTCCTTTATTGGTCAGAGTATTGAGTACAGTAGTTGGGAGGTCATGTTGCGGCTGTACAGGACATTGGTTAGGCCACTGTTGGCATATTACGTGCAATTCTGGTCTCCTTCCTATCGGAAAGATGTTGTCAAACTTGAAAGGGTTCAGAAAATATTTACAAGGATCTTGCCAAGGTTGGAGGATTTCAGCTACAGGGAGAGACTGAACAGGCTGGGGCTGTTTTCCCTGTAGCCTGAGGGTGACCTTATAGAGGTTTACAAAATTATGAGGGGCATGGATAGGAGAAATAGATTAAGTCTTTTCCCTGGGGTCGGGGAGTCCAGCACTAGAGAGCATAGGTTTATGGTGAGAGTGGAAAGATATAAACGAGACCCAAGGATCAACTGTTTCACACAGAGGGTGGTACGTATATGGAATGATCTGCCAGAGGATGTGGTGGAGGCCTGTACAATTACAACATTTAAGAGGCATTTGGATGGATATATGAATAGGAAGCGTTTGGAGAGATATGTGCTGGGTGCTGGGAGGTGGGACTAGATTGGGTTGGGATATCTGCTCGGCATTTATGGGTTTGACTGAAGGGTCTGTTTCCATGCTGTACATCTCCACAACTCTATGACTAGCTATCCTTCAGGAGGAAGGTATCCATGCACCACAACTGCGAGCCTGTCCCATTGCCAACATCCTAAACCTCCATGTACACTGTTGCATGATCAGAAATGGCTATGTTTCCAATGCTACAGGACAGCACAGAATTCAAAAAGGCCATTGGGGCAAAAACATGTCAATCCTAGTTTGGCACTTATGTGGGTTAGGTAAAAAGGTGAAGTCCCTACCAGAAGGGTGAACAATCTCCACACATCCACCAAGCCCAGATCCCTGTTTCGATCCACCAGCTGCCTGGATTGCAGGGAAATACCGTCGAGAACCCGTAAGACACTATCCACCTTGGGATCCATATATCGGTTAAAGTCTCCCCCTAAAATTGTATGACACCCCCCAAGGGCCATCAACCTGGAGAGTGCATCCGTTAGCTTGAAGGGTGTACCAAGGGCAAGATGGAGGACGGGACAACTTTCTGGCTGTAAGAGCTGCTCCTTCTTTGAGGTATTTTAGATGCTGGAGGGGATTTCCTCGAATTCCAGGAGCAGCAATTACTGTTTTATATGCTGTTGTAATGTTTTGGAACTTTGGGGAAAAAAAACAATGTCAAAACAACAGCAGTTTCAAAAGTGGGAAGAACAGACAGAAGAAGCACATGGTGAGGACAGTGCTGGGGGGGACGGGAGAGAGAGAGAGAGAGAGAGAGAGAACCTGCACAAATACTGCCTTTGCTGTTTTCGAATTAATGTATCGCTGGACATCGGAGTGCGTCTGCAAAAACTAACAAACAGTGAATTTCACAACTAATCTTGGAGAAACATGTTTGTGCGAAGTTCACAACACAGAATCAGATCAGTTAATCGTTGTTTTTATTCTGTCCAATAGAAAGGCTGCAGTAGTGAGTATAGTGGATTCTTTCTGGATTATATGTTTTTGGAGATACGTCTCTTGATTAAACTTAAAATAAAAGCCATAGCTATTAATTTAACCTGGTGCAGTGTTTTGTAGAGGAATAAGACGATGTTATTTTCTGGGTCTGTAAATTGTGAAGGAGCAAAAATGGCCTTTGCAGTGATATGTACTTCTTGTCAGGTGTGGGAGTTTAAAGAGAGTTTAAGGGTTATTGCGGATTATATCTGCCATAAATGCTGTTGGATGCGAACATTATCAGATTAAATGGATCGGTTGGATAGACAATTAGAAGCGATGAAGAATTTGCAACAGCAACAGTACGTGATGGATGGCAATTACAGGAAGGGGGAAAGTCTCAGATACAGTCACATAGATGGGTTAGCTCCAAGAAGGGTAAGAGAGGTAGGCACCTAGAGCAGGAGTCTTTTGTGGATGTACCCATTTCAAACAGGTATGCTATTTTGGAAAATGTAGGGGGTCATGGATTCTCAGGGGAACGTAGAACGAACAGCCAGGTTTATGGTATTGAGACTAGCTCTAATGCAATGAGGGGTACATCGGCTTCCAAGAGATCAATTGTGTTAGGGGATTCTGTAGTCCGAGGTACAGACAGACATTTCTGTGGCCAGCAGAGGAAAAACAGAATGGAGTGTTGTTTCCCTGGTGCCAGAATCAAGGATGTCTCAGAGAGGGTGCAGAATGTTCTCACCGGGGAGAGGGTTCAGCAAGAGGTCATTGTCCGCATTGGAACCAACGATATAGGAAGGGAAAAGGTTGAGATTCTGAGGGGGGATTACAGAGAGTTGGGCATAAATTTAAAAAGAAGTCCTCAAGGGTAGTAATATCTGAATTACTCCCAGTGCTACAAGCTATTGAGGGTAGGAACAGAAGGGTAGAGAAGATGAATGCATGGCTGAGGAGCTGGTGCATGGGAGAAGGACTCACATTTTTGGATCATTGGACTGTCCTTTGGGGTAGACGTGACCTGTACAAGAAGGACGGATAGCACTTAAATTGGAAGGGGTATAATTTTTAGACAGGGAAATTTGCTCGAACTGCTCGGGAGGATTTAAACTAGTAAGTTGGGGATGGGGTACCCACGGAGATAGTGAGGAAAGAGATAAATCTGATACTGGTACAGTTGAGATCAAAAGTCAGTCAAACAGTCAAGGCAGGCAGGGACAAGGTAGGACTGATAAATTAAACTGCATGTATTCAATGCAAGGAGCCTAACAGGGAAGGCAGATGAACTCAGGGCATGGTTAGGAACATGGGACTGGGATATCATAGCAATTCCAGAAACATGGCTCAGGGATGGGCAGGACTGGCAGATTGATGTTCCAGGAAGGATAGAAAGAGAGGCAAGAGAGAAGGGGGAGTGGCATTTTTGACAAGGGATAGCATTATAGCTGTGCCAAGGGACGGTAAAAGGATAGACCAGATCTACAAATTGAAGTTCTAAATTGGAGAAAGGCCAATTTTGACGGTATTAAGCAAGAACTTTCTAAAGCTGATTACAGGCAGATTTTCGCAGGTAAAGGGATGGCTGGAAAATGGGAAGCCTTCAGAAATGAGACAACAAGGATCCAGAGAAAGTATATTCCTGTCAAGGTGAAAGGAATGGCTGGTAGATATAGGGAATGCTGGATAACTAAAGAAATTGATGGTTTGGTTAAAAAGAAGGAAGCATATGTCAGGTGTAGACAGGATAGATCGAGTGAATCCTTAGAACAGTATAAAGGGAGTAGGAGCATAATGAAGAGGGAAATCAGGAGGGCAAAAAGAGGACATGAGATAGCTTTTGCAAATATAATTAAGGAGAATGCAAAGGGGTTTTACAAATATATTAAGGACAAAAGGATAACTAGGGAGAGAATAGGGCCCCTCAAAGATCAGCAAGCGGCCTTTGTGTGGAGCTGAAGAAATTGGGGGAGATACTAAATGCATCAGTATTGACTGTGGAAAAGGATATGGAAGATATAGACTGTAGGGAAATAGATGGTGATATCTTGCAAAATGTCCAGATTACAGAGGAGGGAGTGCTGGACGTCTTGAAACGGGTAAAGTTGGAGAAATCCCCAGGACCTGATTAGGTGTACCCGAGAACTCTGTGGGAAGCTCGAGAAGTGATTGCTGGGCCTCTTGCTGAGATATATGTATCATCAATAGTCGCACGTGAGGTGCCGATAGACTGGAGGTTGGCAAGCGTGGTGCCACTGTGTAAAAAGGGCGGTAAACACAAACCAGGGAACTATGCACTGGTGAGCCTGACCTCGGCGGTGGGAATCCTGAGGGACAGGATGTACATGTATTTGGAAAGGCAAGGTCTGATTAGGGATAGTCAACATGGCTTTGTGCGTGGGAAAACATGCCTCACAAACTTGATTGAGTTTTTAGAAGAAGTAACAAAGAAGATAGATGAGGGCAGAGCAGTAGATGTGATCGATATGGACTTCATTAAGGCGCTCGACAAGGTTTCCCATGCGAGACAGATTAGCAAGGTTAGATGTCATGGAATACAGGGGGAACTAGCCATTTGGATACAGAACTGGCTCAAAGGTAGAAGAGAGAGTGTGGTTGTGGAGGGTTGTTTTTCAGAATGGAGGCCTCTGACCAGTGGATTGCCACAAAGAGCAATGCTGGGCTTTCTACGTTTTGGCATTTTCATAAATGATTTGGATGCGAGCATAAAATTAACAGTTAGTAAGTTTGCAGATGACACCAAAATTGGAGGTGTAGTGGACAGCAAAGAGGGTTTCCTCAGTTTCCAACAGGATCTGGACAAGTTGGGCCAATGGGCTGAGAAGTGGCAGATGGAGTTTAATTCTGATATATGCGAGGTGCTGCATTTTGGGAAAGCAAATCTTAGCAGCACTTGTACACTTAATGGTAAGGTCCTAGGAAGTGTTGCTGAACAAAGATACCTTGGAGTGCAGGTTCATAGCTCCTTGAAAGTGGAGTCGCAGGTAGATAAGATAGTGAATAATGTGTTTGGTATGCTTTTCTTTATTGGTCAGAGTACCGAGTACAGGAGTTGGGAGGTCATGTTGCGGCTGTACAGGCCAATGGTTGCGTCACTCTTGGAATATTGCGTGTAATTCTGGTCTCCTTCCTATAGGAAAGATGTTGTGACACCTGAAAGGGTTCAGAAAATATTTACAAGGATGTTGCCAGGGTTGGAGGGTTTCAGCTATAGGGAGAGTCTGAACAGGCCGGGGCTGTTTTCTCTGGAGCATCGGAGGCTGAGGGGAGACCTTAGAGAGTTACACAAAATTATGAGGGTCATGGATAGGGTAAACAGGCAAAGTATTTTCCCTGGGATCGGGGAGTCCAGAACTAGAGGGCATAGGTTTAGTGTGAGAGGGGAAAGATATAAAAGAGACCTGTGAGGCAACTTTTCAAGGGTGATACGTGTATGGAATGAGCTACCAAACGAAGTGATGGAGGCTGGTACAATTGCAAAATTTAAGAGACATTTGGATGGGAATATGAAAGGAAGAGTTTGCAGGGATAAGGGCTGGGTGCTGGCAGTTGGGACTAGATTGGGTTGGGATATTTGGTCGGCATGGATGGGTTGGACCGAAGAGTCTGTTTCCATGCTGAACATCTCTATGACTCTATGACTCTCTCCCATATTCCTCTCAGTACTAAAGCTTTATGGATCAGAAACAGGTGACATTCGTCATTAATTTGGCCAAAAAACTGATCTAGAAGGTTCTTCTGAATGAGAAAAGTTACTCCTCTACATTTTGAATTAAAGGATGAAAATAACACCCAGTCAAACATTCTCTTCTGTAACTTTAAATGTTCCTTATCGGTTAGATGTCTTTTTTTTTCTGGCATTAAGGCTACATCGACCCTTCCCTTTCTAAGGCCTGAAAGCATCAATTGGTGAATGACTCCCGTTTAATGTTCCAGGTACACTATTTAAACGAGCGGTTAGCTATAGCCATCCGAAACAGCCCGTGATCCCCCTGTGAGGAAGGACCCCTTTTATTGTGCACTCCGAGAAAGTGGTAAATAGTTCGTATAAACTTGAAAATAGAACTGCAAAAACTACCAACTCAAAACTCCTAACAACTCCTTGTACAATGAACCAACATATAACACAAATAAGAGGTGATACTCCCTCCTTCCCCACAGGGAGTGCTCATACTACCCACTAATCCCCCTTGGCTCCTACTAGCTGAAGCTGCTCGCCAACCCAGACCAAACAAACTTTAAAAAGTTACATGTGTCTTACAACAAGAAAATTAAAAGTGGGCACTCAACCCGTCCCATCCATATCCAAGGCAGTCCTGATGAAAAAAATGTAACCCTCCCCAACCTCCCTACCCCCTGAACACTACCCCTATTCCGTACTAAGAGAGAGAAACGAAAAGGAAATTGTAGAAAAAAAGGTTAATGGGAGGGAAGGAAGAAAGGAGAAAAGAGAGAAAAAGAAATGAATGGGACCCCCACAAATTAAAAAAAAAACAAAACCACGTAAACGAGGGAAACCACAGAGGAAACAAAGAGAACATGATTGTTCATATTATTTGAGCCAGCCAATCTATCTTCAGGTGTACAGGAAACCCTTTGTATTTTCTCGTGAGTCAAAATTAAACATGGACCCTCCGTAGTTGAAACGTAATACTGTCGGGTATCTTACAGTATACTGAATATTCAATTCCCTCAGCCTCCTTTTTACCTTATTAAAGGCCTGCCTCTTGTGGATCATGGCTGTAGAAAGGTCCTGGAAAAACATAATGCGTGATCATTTGGATATTAAAGCCTTTCCCAGTGCTGGAGAACCATTTGTTTCTCTCCATAGTGCTGGAGTTGCACAAGGGCTGGGCGGGGGTGCTGGTCTCACCCGGGCTTGTGCACTGCGATCTGGTGGGCCTGCTCGACCTGCACCCGGCCCGCCTCGAATTCCAGCTTCAAAAACTACCGAAGCCATTACTCCAGAAACTGACGGGCTGCCTTCTTCTTCCCGTCCCGCCAGCCCGACATGGCAGATATTCTTATGATGGCCTCGATTTTCAAAGTTTATCTGCTCCTCCACGCCTGGTACCCGCCATCCCAAGGCCTGGACCCGACCTGCTGAAGATTCCACTGCAGTTTCAGAGGACACAGTCCACTGCTCCACCTCCATGACATGTGTCTGAGACGCTGGATCTCCTAGTCATGCTTCTGCAGCATGGCCGAGATCGGTTCCAGCATGGTCTGGGTCTCCTCCATCTCTGAATCAACCTTATCTCGGAGGTTTACTTACTCCATGACCAAGCTCTGCTCTCATTGTAAGTCCCCTGGTGGGCTCGCAGAGGCCGACGCCATGGCCGCAGGTGTATCCGTTGCTGCATGGCAGTGCCGGCTAGTTGCGATCCACGTGGTCCTTTACCCTTAGTCATTTTCCTTACTCACTTCAACTGACATACAGCAATACAGGGGATCAGTATTTTTACCACAATGGGTAAGAAAGAGAAGGTGAATGCACCACTTTGTCTGGGTTCTGCCGTAAAGATGAGCAGGGCAAACCTACTGGGTCGCTAATATCTTGGATCTCCCCCGAAAATAAATCATCTCTAATGACTTTATTTTAAATGGTTTGAAGCTGTTTTTTGTAGACAGAGACAATGGAAAACCAGTAGGTGTGATATAGTTAGATATTCAGGTTTAAGAGCTCAGTCAGTGAGAAGTAAATAATATTAAACCAAAGCCGTTCTGGATGGGCATTTGGAAATGGAAAGGTAAACGTGAAGTTGGCCTTCATTTAAAGGGAATGGGAACATAGAAGTCAAGGCGTTCTGCACAGGCTGCATGGAGTGAGGATGAGATGATACCTGTGTTCTGTACTGTTTCAAAGAATGAGAGGTGATCTCAGGGAAACTTAGAAAATTCACACACAGGAGACTTAATAATACAGGTGCTTGAAGAAGTGCAGCAGGCAAGGTTAAAGAGAATTCCAATACACTCTACAAAAAAAAACAGCAAGTAGAACAGAATAAGCAGGGAACAGTTAGAGCCAGTTAGAAACCAAGGTGCAATCAGTATGTGAAGCTGGGGAACATTGATGGATTATTACATGAGTGCTTCCTATCTGTTTTACCTGGGAGATGGAGGATACAGGTATAGAATTCGAGAAGATGCATTGAGAGCCCTCAACTAAGATGCAAATTGGGATGATGTAAATCCACATAAGTTGCATCACTGGATAATGTTTCAGAAAAGATAGGAAATGACCTGACCAAATGTTTAAGTCAAATCTGACCACAATAAATGTTGTAGATGTGACTGTGGAGGGGTCGTGTGAGGGGAGAATTGAGGCGTGTGATAGGTAAGTTTGTGTTTGTCACAACTATTAGCCAGGTGGTGACAGTTTGGAGGAAGGCCTTATTTTACAGGAAGATACAAATGGAATGGTCAGATGGGCAGATCAATGGCAGATGGAATATAGCCCTGATAAATATGAGATGATGCACTTTGGAAGAAGGAGCCATACAGGGGAATATTCAATGAATGGCAGCACACTAGGAAGCTCAGAGGGTACTTCTCCACACATCTCTGACTGTGATTGGACAGGGTAATAAGCTAGTTAAGAAAGCACATGGGACTGTAGGCATTTTGTTTATTCATCATGGCGTACATAATATGATCTAAACACGCCATTGGTTAGGCCATAGATAGAATGCTGCGTGCAGTTCTGGGAGCTACATTACAGTAAGAATGTGATTGCACTGGAGGGGGTAAAGAGGAGATTCGCCAAGACGTTTCATGGGATGGAGCTGATCAGGGATGAAGAGAGATTGGATAAGCTCGGGTTGTTTACTTTGGAATAGATAGGGCTGAAGGGGACGTGATTCAGAAGGATAAGATTACAAGAGACATGGACAAGGTGGACAGACAACAGCTGTTCCTTTTCGTCAAAAGGCCAAGAACAAGGGATAAGATGTTTAAAGTGAAGGCTTTGTGGTTTAGAGAGAATTTGACAATTGTTTTTTTCACTCAGAGAGTGTTGTGGTCTGCAATGCACTCCCAGAGAGGGGTGTTGTCGTGGGTCACCTCACAACCGTTAAGAAGTACATGGGCCAGCATCAGAGTCTAATAATATTCCCCCTACAGGCTGCATGTAGGAATGTGGGAATAATGTATATCGTGCTGTATTTCTGATGGTGCAGAATATCTTCTCTGATTGTATGATTGTGGAAGGGTAGTCATTGAGCAGCCTACGGCAGAAATTGCTGGGTTCTGAAAACACGTATTAATAAAAGTTATACAACTCAACTGCAATAGCTTCCAAAAGTATGTTATTGTGAAAGTAATCGAAAAATAGCAGCTTATTGCAATTTGAAACCAGAGAATGGAGAATGGAAAACGGTGAAATGGTGGAACTGTGAAGCAAGTACTTCAATTCTGTCTTCACAGAAATAAAAATCAACAAAACAATAAAAAAAACTCCCAGCACGGCTAGGAAACCCAAGTCAGGTGAAAAAAAGAATAAAATTAGTAAATATATGGTTTTGTAGAAAATATTGGGATTGAAAGTAATGAACATAGACAACGTCAGCATAAATTTATGAAATGGGAATCATATTTGAGATACTGGCTGGTTAGTTAATTATGGTGAAGCAATGGATGTAATGTATTTGAAGTTTTGGAAAGTTTTTCAGTAAAGTTCCAAAACTAGTGTGCACATCACATCTTATGGAACTGGTGCTAATATATGGACATGGCCTTAGCACGGCATAGCTGGCAGGAAACAATGAGTGGAATATTTTGATATTGATTTTGAGTTTTCTCTCAGGTGTATTTTACAGGGTAAATACAAGACATTTCTGCATCAAACTGGCACCGTTATAAATAATTTTAATACTGAAAAAAAGAAAGGTATAGCTAGAAGAAAATCCATGGGTCCTGAGTCAGCTCCTTACTATCGGTGACACCTGCATCCCCCATCACCGGACACCAGCTTCATTACCATCTACACCAGAGACCATCAACATCGAAGTTGCTGATCCTCAGGTGGCATCTTTGCCGTGGGCCAATACTCTTCCATCACTGCCTTGTTGCTCCCAGCTGGAACCGATCTCGGCCATCCCAGCGTCGAGGTGAGCCTCCCGAATGTCTTATCCATGACTATCATTAATAACGACACAGACCATGTCACTCAGCTTTACAGAATCATTTTAGGTAGAGCTTACAAATAGCAAGGAGAAATAAACATTGGTGTTTTATATATCGAAACCAAAACAGTAGCAGAAAATCTGATCATCATGTGCTCTGGAAATTACACATGCAAGTATTGTGAATGCTGCAGTCTTATTGGATGGTCTCAAGTTGTTTCTCAACTGCTTAACTAAGTGACTGCACATGCTGTGAAAAATAAATTCCGTAAGTGTATATGAGGTGGGTTGAAGTGTATGTTGTGAACCAAACTAGAGAGCAGGTTATTTTGGAGTTGGTGTTGTGTGGTAAGAAAGCCTAATTACTAACCTTACTCTGAAGCAGCTTTTGAGGAATAGTGACGTTAATAAGGTGCATTTTACATGGCGTCCGCATGCAATATCAAATGTGTGAACATTCTGGCCAAGCATCATGGAAGCCTGGAGGGTAGAGGATCAAGCTCGCTCCAGTAAATTGGGAAAGTACAACATAACATTCAGTGGGAGACAAGCAATGGTTATTCGACTCATAGATTCCTAGAGCACAGACACAGGTCCTTCAGCTCAAAGTGGTCCATTCTGAACAAAATGTCCATTCACACAAACCCATTTCCCTGCCATTTCCCTGTATCCTTCTAATCCTTTCCTATCCGTGTATTTGTCCAAACGCCTTTTAAATGTTGTTAATGTATCCACCTCAACCACTTCCCCTAGCAGCTCATTCCATATGCATACCAAGATGTGTGTAAAAAATCATTGCTCGTCAGCTTCCATTTTATTCTTACCCCCTGACCATAAAATGATGCCCTCTATTCCGTCATTGCTGTCCAACCCTGGGAAGAAAAGACTGGGTGCATTCACTCTATCCATGCCTCCTGTGACCTTTTAAGCGTCTATAAGATCTCTATCAGTCTCATATACTCTAAAGTAAAAAGTCCTAGC